>NW_019268629.1:0-76470 GCF_002738365.1 Cucurbita moschata
CTCCACCGCGTGCATCACCTGTAATTTTAAGGAAACAATCTAAGATCAATTTTGGAATGTTACCAAAAGGTGTACCCATTCCTCCGTCTGGGCCGAGTCAAAGGACGTCAGACTATCCTCCTCCTTCACTGCATGCATCATTTGTCATTTTAAACACACAATCTAAGATCAATTTTGGAATGTTACCAAAAGGTGTACCCATTCCTCCGTCTGGGCCGAGTCAAAGGACGTCAAACTATCCACCTCCTCCACCGCATGTTCTTTGGCCTAAAATCAACTTTGGAATGTTACCGAAAGGTGTACCCATTCCTCCGTCTGGGCCGATCCGAAGAACATCCGACCATCCTCCTCCTACACCACATACTCCTTCCATTACACTACGGATATAATCTAAGATTTATTTTGGGATGCATCTTAAAAAACTTATAACACCACCTATGTTGACCTAACACCAATATGACTAATTCATCTACCCAAATGTTCATCCCAATTTTAAGGTTATATTAGTGGCCTTCATTAAATGTAACTATTGAGTATAATACATATTCAATAATAATAAAAAAAAATTAATGGGGAAGGTTATAATTTGCCAGGTTTGAATTTCCTATTTCATATATCTACTTTCATTACATTTTTTACCGTGAAGAACCTAAAGAGTAATTTAGTTAAATTTACAACCTAAATAGGAGAAAATATGCCTTACCACTTTATTAAAAAATGAAGAGCATGATTTTTTTTGTTTAGGAATCGCTGCTAAAGCAGGAAATCAAATCGTTTCTATTAAATTTCTTCAAATATAACTTAAAACAGTATTGAACATATAGTTTCTAGGAAATATGTGTAACATGCATCATCGGTCTCCACATAAAATCAACTAATCAGACGATCTACCGATCTTCAAATTCATCCTTTCAGCATTACGGAGGTCCACATGGGAAAGAAAGAATCACTGTCTAAGAGACCATCCCCTATATCAATACGAAAAAAAGTTCAAATTCTCTCTTCCTCACAATTCCATCAATTTGGGTTAGAAAATTAAATATCAAAATTATCTATATCAATTTTTGCAAAGAGATTAGCATGAGAATAGACCCAGAATTATTAAAGTCGTCAAAATTAGCTAAAAATGAGATAAGAAGAGAAATAAATAAAAATAAAAAATAAATAAATGTAGGGAAGAATCTCCTAGTCGAGACTCTTTCTTAAAGTATTTGAGGTGAGTATGTCTACTAGTCGATAACTTTAAGTTATTTTTCAGCGAAAAATGGATTTAGTTAATACGGTTAGAAGAGTTGGATCATATATTATGTATTAACTCAATCTCAAAAACTCACCTAGGTTGAATTGGACTTAGACAAGCAGATTTAACCTAGTTCCGAGGATAATTTGTACAACCAACTAAGTGGTTTCCCTACTAAGTGGTTTCCCTACTAGCTTGATTGGATGAATGGTTTGATGCATGGACAACGTGTGTGTTGTGGCCCTGCACGTGTCGTACCATGGGGAGACCTATACTTTTAACATATCACAACATGGCCTTAGACAGTTTTTTTAGCCCGGGCAAGATTGGATGTGCAGTCCTTCTCTCACATGACCCATGTATGTGAGCATGGACCCACCAGGTGGGCTCGGACACCCCCTGGATCTGGCTCGATGGGCTAGCACTTGCTAACGAGTTCATGTTGAACAGCACAGAGAGAACGGGTCTGCATAACACCACGACACACATAAATATCGAAAATCATAAGTCATAATGTAAATATCCCGATGCACGACACACTAATATGCATGAGTTCCTCATAGCATAATCTACCTCATATACACATGACACACTAAAGGTCGAGAGATTTTTGGAATAAATTGTCTGACGTCTATTTTAAATACCCCTCCACCCTACCTAAGTTTTCATCCCAAGAAATATAAAGCAGTAGTATTCTACAAGGTGTCTTGTAATCTCTTCTTGATTTGTGTTAAGAAAGAGTGCGAGTGTTCTCACACAGAATACTGTTCAATAATCTTGTATCAGAGCAAGGTTAGTGTAGGTTGTCTGATCTCTTGAAATTCTTAGTATGCTCTATGGTTGCAGCTCTGTCTTAACTTCCACATCAGAAACGATTTCTTGAGATTATTAGTGAGTGAGTTTATTTTGTACCATGAGCAGTCTGTGACTCTGCAAGTCTTGTGTCGAAAGAGCCCTTTTGGTATTACTTAGGTATTGCCAACACGATGGGCGATTTCCATATCGTTGAAGGAATCAAGAAACTCAACAACAACAACTAAAACACGTGGGCAACATGCATGATGACCTGTTTACAAGGACGTGATCTATGGGAGATCGTTGGCGGGAGTAAAACTACGCTGCCAGAGGAGGATCCTAACGGCGCCTTGCGCAAATGGAGAATCAATGCAGGCAAAGCAATGTTTTCCTTGAAGACCACAATCAAAGAAGAGATGTTAGATCATATTTGGGATGACAAGACACCGAAAGAAGCATGTAACACGTTTGTGATGTTGTTCCCAAAGAAGAACGATACGAGGCTACAACTGCTGGAGAATGTGCTATTATCAATTTCACTACGTGACATGAAGATTGCTCAGTATTTCCACAAAGTGAACTTAATCTGCCAGAAGATTACTGAACTAGACCCGAAGTCTGCAATTGGAGAAGATCGAATGAAGAGGATCATTATCCATGGATTGCAGTTAGAATATAGATGCTTCATTATTGCTGTTCCAGGATGACCCACTCAACCATCATTTGTAAAGTTTGAAAATTTGTTAGCGAGCCCATGGCTAAACAAACGGGAGACATCACATTGAAGGGTGAAGAAGAAGCACTCTACACAAGTGAAAGTCGAAACAATATAAGTCATCTACTAAACGTGGATACAACAACAGTGACAAAAGAAGAAGTCATCAAGGAACTGCACAGTCTGAGAGAGCTCAGAAGAATGACAATAATAGTTCGAAAGAGATTTGAAGGTATTTTCTACAATTGCGGGTAGAAGGGCCACATGTTCAGAGATTGTTGGTTCAAGAAAAAAAATCTGTCGAAAGCAATGTTGCATCCTCCAACATGGAGATGGAAGAGGAAGGTACTACATGTTCTAAAGTGCATAAGAGTGCAACTCAAGGTCTACAGTGGAGTGATCTATAGTTACTGTATGGAAATTGATTAATTAAAGAGTTTAATTAATTAATTAATTTTGTATCTTTGGAGCTTATAATATGTAGGTCCATAATGTCTCCTTGCTAGCTCATAGTAATGCGCTAAAACGTTCAATTTATTTGAAAGAAAATTTGAAGTGTTCAAATTGATATTTAATATAGCATATATATTAAATACAAAGGAGAAAATAAATGTAATTTGAAATGTCAAATTAGTATTAATATATTAGATATATTAAATAAATAGATAAAATATATTTAATTAGAAGGGTTCAAATTAATACTTAATATATTAGATATGTTAAATATAAATAGAGAAAAATATATTAATTTGACCATTTGAATGGTGAAATTAATATTTAATATATTAGATATATTAATAGAAAAATATATTTATTGTATTAGATACAATTAAATATTAAATTAATTAATATATTTTGATATATTAAATAAAAATATATTTGAAATTTGAATGAGATTCAAATTAATTAAGTATATATTAGGATATCTTATAATATCTAAATATGATTTGTATGAGGTATTATATCTTAATATATTAAATATGCAAATATATCATTTGGCAAATATTCTCTAAGAGTCCCTATAAATAGGACCCTCGGGTTGAGCCAAAGACACACAATCTCTCCCACTTTCTCTGGAGAATGAAATTACATCTCCAGAGAATTCTCGAAACAAATTTGTTTAAGATCGTTGGGGATGATGGGAGATCATATTGATTATGAGAATGACCGGATCGTTGATGCAGGATGCTCAAACCATATGATTGGCGATCAGAGAAAATTGCAAGACAAGAAAGAGTACAAAGGAAGTCGTAAGGAAAGCACAACAAATAACACAGTTGTCAATTGCTAAAATCGGTAATACGACAATCATGCCTGGCAATAAATCTAATCCAGTGTTACATAATGTTTATCATGTACCTGGTATAAAGAAAAACTTGTTGTCAGTGAAACAACTAACAACATCAGAAAACTACGTCTTGTTTGGGCCAGAAGATGTGAAAGTCTATAAAGATGTTAAGATAATAGGAAAGCTGACAATAGAAGGGCGAAGAGTGGAGTCCGTTTACGTTCTATCTGCAGAGTCTGCCTATGTTGACAACACCCGGAAGAATGAGACAACAGATCTATGGCATGCAAGATTGGGACATGTTGGCTACCACAAGTTGAAGCTTATTATGGAGAAATTCATGCTCAAAGGTCTAGCTCAACTTGAAGTCAAAGCAGACGTTGTTTGCGCTGGATGTGAATATGGTACAACTCATCAATTACCATATAAAGAGCCAAAATTCAAAGGAACGAAACCATTAGAGTTAATTCACTCTGATCTGTTCGGTCTAGTCAAACAAGCATCAATCAGTGGAATGCGGTATATTGTGACGTTCATTGACGACTACTCAAGATATTGGTGGATTTTCTTTAAGAACCAAAAGTCTGACACGTTTTCAAAATTTCAAGAATTCAAGATGATGATCGAAGGAGAAGTAGGAGTGAAGATTTGTTGCTTACGTTTAGACAATGGCGGAGAATACACGTCAGATGAGTTTGATCAATATTTACACGAGTGTGGGATACGACGTCAGTTTACATGCGCCAAAACGCCACAACAACATGGTGTAGTAGAAAGAAAGAATCGACAACTTGCAGAAATTTGTCGAAGCATGTTACACGCAAAGAATGTTATACGAAAATTTTGGGTTGAAGCTATGCAAACTGCTGCCCATGTGATCAACAAGCTTCCCCAACCAAGGCTAGGATACGTCTCACCATTTGAGATACTAGGACACATGAAATCTACAATCAGCTACTTCCAAGTATTTGGTTGTGTTTGCTAAGTATTTGTGCCTGACCACCTATGTAGCAAGTTTGATAAGAAAGTAGTCAAGTGTATATTTGTTGGATATGACAATCAAAGGAAAGGGTGGAAGTGATGTGATCCAACAAGTGAAAAATACTATACATCAAAAGATGTAGTTTTCGATGAAGCATCTTCATGGTGATCCTCGAAGAAGAAAGATTAACCAGATTCAAACAACATCGAAGAAATTCTACAACAGAAGATGGCGGAGTAAACTATACACACTCAACCAAATATTGATGCGCATAAAGACCCAAGCGACATTGATGTTGATGACCAAGAAGTGACTCAATCAAACAAATTTGATGAAAAGGAAACGACACATCAACAACTTAGACGATAAAAAAGAATCCAATAGCCAAATCTTAAGTATGCCGATGCAGCTATGGTAGAAGACGAAATCAATGAACCAAAGACATATGAAGAAGCATCACAAAACTCGGTTTGGCAGAAAGCGATGGAGGAAGACATTATAGCCCTAGAGAAGAATAAATCTTGGGAACTAGTGCCAAGACTAGGAGATGTCAAACTCATCTCTTGCAAGTGGATCTACAAAATAAAGCGTCGACCGGATGGATCAATCGAGAGATACAAGGCACGAATCGTAGCTCGAGGGTTTTCTCAACAATATGGACTAGACTATGATGAAACATTCAGTCTAGTGGTAAAGATCACTACCATATGAGTTTCTGTTAGCACTCGCGGCAAGTAAAGATTGGAAACTGTGGCAAACGGATGTGAATAATGCATCTTGCACGGAGCATTAGACAGGGAGATTTATATGAACCAACCAAAGGGATTTGAGAATGCAGCTAATCTTAATCACGTATGCAAGCTTAAAAAAAGCTCTTTGCGGACTAAAGCAAGCACCAAGAGCTTGGTATGGTAAGATTGCTGAATTTCTTACCCAAAGTGGTTAATCAGTTGCGCATGCAGATAATGTTCATCAAAGAAAGAGAAGGAAAATTGGCAATTGTGTTGGTCTATGTGGACGATTTAATTATCACCGGGGACAACGAAAGTGAAATTTATCAAACAAGAGAAAATTTATCAGTACGCTTAAGATGAAAGAGCTAGGAGAGCTTAAACACTTCTTGGGCTTAGAAGTTGATCGCACAGATGAAGGATTATTTCTCTGCCAAAAAAAGTATACAAGAGATATGCTTCAGAAGTTCAACATGTTAGAGTACAAGCAAGTTTTAACACCGATAGAGAGGAATGCCAAGATTTGTGCACATGGAGGTGTTACTATAACACGTATGGAAGCAATTTGGATCTTAGGCACTCTAAGTACATCAATTATAGTAAATTAGCTAGCATGTTCAAAAGCATTAAAACTCGATGAGTTTGAATACTAACCTTTTGTAGTTCAAATTTCTTTTTGCTCACGAACCGGTTTCGAACCACCACTAGTGTCTTCCCTACTATTCTCCGACCTTAGAGCGAGATTTTGGAATCCGGTGAGTGACTAAACTTGATAGGAATTTAGTACATGTAATGAGTCTTGAGAGATTTTCTCAAAGTTTTTCAAGAAGAATTTTCATGTACCTTGATCACTCTATTTATAGAGTCATATTTGCATGTTCATGTAAATTTGAGATTACCAAATTTTGACACTCAAAATTCCGCTCAAATTTGTGGAATTATATGGCAAGCATGCAAGTTTGAGTTAACCAAATTTTGACACTCAAAATTTCACTCAAATTTGTTGGATTGTGTGGCAAACATGCAAGCTTGGTTAAACCATATATTGACACTCAATATTCCACCGACTCAAACATGGATTTTTCCACTAGGTGAAGTCAACATTTTGACTTTCTTTATTTTAACTCAACAATTAATTTAAATAATTAATTTCAAATTAAATTAACATTAAATGATTAATTAAAAAATTTAATTAATATTTAACATTAAATCAAATGCCAATCCCAATAAATTCCAGCACATATTGATTATGAATCCCTATTCATAATTAAAATACGTCAGCCTTATTTAAATATCTCCAATTCTCTCTTTTTGTTTAATTCATAATTAAAACAACATGCGGTTAAATATATCGTATATATGTAGCGTATATTCCCTAATTTGAATTCGAACTCACTCGTCACACTGTTCTAAGGTTTAGTCTGATATGAGCTAGCATGGGAACCTATTGGACCTACAGATCATGGGCTCCAACGATTCGAGATTAACCGGCTAAACTCATTAACCTTGTTAACCAACATTCGTTAACTACTAGGACACTCCACTATAGCCTAGTAGTTGCACTCCTCTCACTATAGATATATTTCTGTCCATTTGATATAACCATGATTAGTAAGTCAATTCTTCACAGGTTGTTCGTAACTAGAGCTAGGTCAATTTACCGCTTTACCCCTAAACTTACTTCTTGTTCCTTAAGCCCCACTGATCCTCTAATGAACGATTGGTTTGTTATCCAACCACCAAACCGAATCCCTCTCGGGCCAATGAGAGGGTGGGGCCCCTTGTTCAAGACCTGAAGTCAGTACTTAAGGGAACAACCTCTCTACTATCCCTAAAAGCGAGTAGGAGTGAATTCAATCTTAACATCCTATGTCCCCAGCTATTCACCAAGTCTTACCTCTGAATGGGAGGCTTATTGAGTCAGCGAACTCGGGCCACTCTCACCCATGCAAATCTAAGGATAATTCCGAATAAACAAGAGTTCATAGTTAACTCAGGATTAAGATCGAGTTACTTAGATCATCGAATGAAAAAAATCAGTCTCAACAGTAAACAACATTATAAAGTGAGAGTGGTTTTCTTCATGGTCCTTTCTTATGCAATACTCATTGCATAGGACGCCCCCACTCACATGTCTCCACATGTACAATTTAGTGATCATAATGTTTATATCATATACAAAAGTGGGTCGTATCCATAGTGTCCTCAGAATAAGGTACTCGGCCTTATCCATGTACTATAGATCATTTTGACTATATACTTGAACTTGATCCACTCTTTTGTCTCTTATATATAGTTCAAGTAATCATACTATAGCCTGAGTGTTATTAGTTTATTGGATTTAGATTAATGATCCTAAAATTCACTTTATTCAATAAAAATCTTTCCTGAATAATCATCAATAATAACTTTATTGAAAACATAATATGTTTTTGTTTAAAAACTATGAGTTTTAGGATATAAAGCCAACAAACTCCCACTTGTACTAAAACTCTAATGGGGTTTATTGATGTTGAGTAGAGAGAAAGATATAAATACAATGAACTAGGGCATCACATACCCATGCATTTTCTCCCACTTGCCCTAGATTACATAACTTTTATGTCCTAGACTCACTATGTGCCCTTCAAACACTTTAGCAGCGAGGGGCTTTGTAAATGGATCAACAATGTTGTGCCCTGAAGCTATCTGTGTGACGATCACATCTCCTTGTTGCACAATCTCCCTTATGAGATGATATTTGCGCTCAATATGTTTTCCTCGCTTATGGCTTCTTGGTTCTTTGGACTTTGCAACTGCTTCATTGTTATCACAATAAAGAGTGATAGGCAGATGCATATTTGGAACGACTTTCAAATCAATTAAGAACTTCCTAAGCCATACTGATTCTTTCGCTGCTTCACAAGCAGCAACATACTCAGCCTCCATGGTGGAATCAACAATAAAACCTTGATTTATGTTTTTCCATATTATTTCTCCTCCGTTCAGAGTGAAAACAGATCCCGATGTCGATTTCCTCGAATCTATATCGGTTTGAAAATCTAAGTTAGTGTACTCTGTAAGGATTAGATCCTTAGTGCCGTACTTTAGCATATAGTCTCTCATTCTCCTAAGATACTTGAGGATATTTTTAACGACAGTCCAATGAGCATGTCCCGGATTGGACTGATATCTGCTGACAATTCCTGCAGCATAGTAGGTAGTCTTATCTACCTAACTTTAACTTGGCCTGATATTTATTATGCAGTTGGAGTCATGAGGTCGGTACATGCAAAGTCCATAGAAGCCTCATTTGGCTCGATGGATCTTGATATATGTCAAAGGTACAATTGACTATGGTCTTCTGTACAAAAGAAGCAAAGACTGCAAGTTAGTTGGATATTGTGATGTTGACTATGCAGGAGACCATGATACTCGGAGATCAACCACTGGGCATGTGTTCAAGTTTGGTTCGGGAACAATTGATTGGTGTACCAAAAGGCAACCAACAGTATCATTGTCAACTTTTGAAGTAGAGTATAGAGCAGCAACTGGAGCAGCTCAGGAAAGTACATGGCTGAACCTCTTGATGAAAGATTTGCACCAAAAAATAGACTATCTAATATCACTTCATTGCGACAATCAATCTGCGATTCGCCTAGTAGAAAATCCAGTGTTGCATGCTAGAACAAAGCATGTGGAGGTACACTAACATCTCATTAGAGAGAAAGTCTTGAAGGAAGAAGTCGAGATGCGACAGATCAAGACAGGTGACCAAGTAGCAGACTAGTTTACAAAAGAGCTTAATACGGGCAAACGTGAGAGCTTTCGCTATCAGCTCAACATGGTGCAACGAATGAAGACAAGTGTTGAGGGGCAGTGTTAAAATATCATCACTAGCCCAATAATTGTATGAGCTTATATATATATTTATTTTAGAAAAATGATTTAGGTAGGTTAGGAGTAAAGATACTGTCTAAAATGATTCAGCTATTTTAGGAATAAATATACAAAATATTTTTTTTAGAGATATTTTAGGAAAAAGGTTGAGATATTTCAGGAATAAATTGTGTGACCTCCATTCTAAATACCCTCCACCCTACCTAGGTTTTCATCCCAAAAAATATAAAACAAGAGTATTCTACAAAGTGCGTTGTAATCTCTTTTCAATTTGTGTTAATAAAAAGTGCAAATGTTTTTCACATAGAATTTTGTTCAACAATATTATTTATTAACTCAATGTCGAAAACTCGCCTAGGTTAAATTGGACTTAGAGAAGCAGATCTAAGCTAGTTCCGAGGATAATTTGTAACTCAACGTAGTACAACAAATTAATAACTTCACTAATAGCTTGATTAGATGAATGGTTTGATGCATGAACAACATGTGCGTTGTGCCATGGGGGGATCTATCCGTTTAGCATATCACAGCATGGCCTTAGATAGTTTTTTCGTTCGGGAAAGATTGGATGTGTAGTACTTGTATGCACATAGCCCATGTATGTGAGAATGGACCCATTAGGTGGGCTCAGACAATGTAACGCAAGAACAAAAAAACAAATAAAAAAAGAAAAAAAGAAAAAAAAAAGTGGGGGGCTAAGTCAATTGAGGGGCAAAAATGTCATTTTGCCCTTCCAGCCATAATAGGGGTCCAAGGAGAACCCCGTCAGATCCCCTGCAAAAGAAAGAAGGAGATAGAGAGAAACTGGAGAGAAGTCAGCCGGGAAGATTAACGAACCACCGCCGGAATCCATCCTTAGACGAGACTCGTACAAGGATTGAGAGGCTAGCAAGGTCGACGCTCCGTCAGGACCCAAGAACATTTCGCGAGGTAAGGTTTCTGAACGACATTTCTCAGATTTGAGTCATTCCTACGTGAATCGATCCTAAAATGCTGAAATCTTCACCTAGGAACAAGTCACGCACGGACTGTGAAGAAGTTTGGCCGAGACCTCAACAGAAAGGTAGAGATCCGAGAGTCATCCGAGAACGGTGAGCGAACTTCCGACATTCTTAACTCGTTCAATAGTCAAGCAAAAAATTATTAAAAAAATACTAAGACGTAGCCCGTAACACGATCTAGAACTTTGCCAAAGGAATCATATCGATTTGATCTACGGATCTAAAGATATGAAAATCGGAAAAGGGGTCTGTGTTTCGGTTTTCAGAGGACAGAGAAGAAAGAAGAAAGAAAGAAAGAAAAAAAAGGGGCGGCCGGCGAGCGGCAGAGGGCGGCGACAGGCGCCGGACACGCGTCGACCATTGGCTAGAGCAATGCAGCTCCAGCAAGGCGTCGACACGTGTCGCCTGCAAGACGAGCCGAACCGCAAACGCGAGCCGACCGGACCGGCCGACCCACAACTACGCGAAAGCGGACGCGCGTGGCAGGCGCACGTGCAGCCTGCGACTGGCGCCTTCCCGCACGTGTGACCACGCACTACTAGTGCGCTGCTGGTGCATAAGCGTGCGTGGAATGGCCAATTTGGCCTGGTTGTTTTCTGTTTGCCCGATTTTTGTCCCGATTCCAGTTCTAATACTGTTCTTACGTTTATAGGGACCTAATTTAAAGAAATCAGTATTTTTGGACACCTCATGGGCAAAGAAACGCTAGCAAAAAGGGCATGCGTCAACCAGGTAAGTCACCACCCGGTATTTAGGAAGAAATACTTGTAGGATTTGCTTGGATTGCATGCATGTTAGTAGTTTTGCTTCAGGTTAGCTCTCCCCGTAATTTTTTAGTCAGATTAATTGTTATAATTGTATTGGGTGAATTACATGAGTGTTGCTGTATGCTTTAAGCTTCCGCCGTATGTATGCATGCGTTGAGCCGGTATGCCTAGTTTGCATGAATTACATACTATGATGTTAGAAGAAGGTTGCATGCACACTCTGTTAATTGCTAGGGCCCATTTCTATGATAGGCTTAGGGGATTACTGTTAGTAGCGATATGTCGCTCTAGCCAGACTTAATTTTCCCCTAGGAACTTAGCGGTTTACCACGGCAACAAGGTATCTCGGAGTGTTCATAGATTGCTAGCGTGATAACGATATCTGTAGCTTCGTGAGAGGACCAAGGGTCCCTGATCAGTCCTTACTGCTCTTAGCCATTTTGCATGGGAAATGTGTCCCCACGTCGTACAGCCCATTAGCAGCATGGGAACGGGTTGGGTCGCGCCCCCCATAGGGTGACTATATGGGCGTAGGGGTATTCAGCACACCCCTAGGCTAGGTACCATGTAGTCCTAGATAGCCATGTAGAGGTAGTGCCTCATAGAGAGATACCGACCATATAAGCTTGGCGTAAGAAACCTCTAGGCGTTTAATGAATGGACGATGAACCAGTGAAACCCAAGGGGCAAGCCTCAAGGGACTAAGATTAAAACCAGATGTCCTAGAACCGAATTAGGAAACCGTGGGAACCTATTAAATTAGGATGCGAAGAGAGGCTACAAGTAGGTGGCTTACTGAGTATAATTTTTATACTCCTCCTTGCTATGTTTTCCTTTTTTTTCAGGAGCACGAGGCATCGCTAAAGGGCGTGATGGAGGCGGGGATTGTCACAGAGGAATGGGTTGTCCCGGGGCGTCAGTCCAGTCCTTATTTTGTATTTGCATTCTTTCGAAATTTATTTTGTTTTGTCTGTTTGTTGTCCAAAAACTTTATTGGAATTTAAGGATTTTCTCTACTTCATATTTAAAACACTTCATGCATTTGTGTCTTGTCACTAGTCATGATCCGTAGTAAAATATTGGGTCGTGACAAATTTAGTATCAGAGCAGCCAGGTTATAGGTCCTGTAGACATTTAGGATAGAGAGTCGTGTCCTCTGTGACTTCGCTCGTTAATCACATGCCGTTCACAACCAGACATTCTCACGCGACGGAAACATAGAGACAAAGGTTAAGCTAGTACTTATAGAGTATACCATGACCAACTATGACATTATAATCACACATTCTGTAGGAGATGTGTCAAGAATGAATTGTAACCATAGTTCTTTTTTCTATTGTGGTAGATAATGGCACCAAAGAGACGAGAACCATATGTAGGGCCCGGACCCAGAAGGGGAAGAAGAGAGAAAGTTCAGGATACCTCGGTTCCAACACCTGAAGAGGAACAACCTGAATTTCAGGAGGAGGTTGGAGATACGCCCCAAACTAGCGAGGGGACATAACCACAGCCATCAAGAACAAAAAGACACCGAAGGAAGGCCAAGGCCCGAGGACTGCTTGATACACCCCCTACTGCTCCCTTCTCTGAGGAGGTCCCATCGGGTCCAACCCCGTGTACAGCAGTCCTGCTAAACCAACCACTAGCCATGCCCTCAGTTGAGATGTTTCAAACGTTCATGATGACGTCGATGGAAAATCAGGCTCTGACGAACCCGATGATTCAAACCATGATGTCTAATCAGTCAACAGGGCAAGGGGGCAAGGATTCAAGGACTATGACTGTGGAGTCCCGCTACTTAAGAGATTTCTAGAGGCATAAACTGCCTTCCTTTGACGGAGGTAAGGTGGATCCCATTGCCGCCGAGAACTGGCTAGAGGCCATAGAAACGGCCTTCCATTTTATGAACTGCCCGCCAAAGTATGAGGTCCATTGTGGGACGTATATGCTGAAAGGAGAGGCGCACTTCTGGAGGAAGGATGCTCAGAAGAACATTACATCACAAGGAGAGTTTATTACGTGGTGCCAGTTTAAAGATGCGTACCTCCACAAATACTACCCAATCACTGCCAGAGTGAAAATGCAGGGCGACACATTAGTGGAGGAATATGACTTCGAGTTTAATAGGTTGGCAAGGTCTTCTCCAGCCTATGTTAGTTCTGAGGAGTTGAAGGGCGAGCGATTTATCGCTGGCCTGAGGGAGGAACTAAGGGGGAATGTTCCATCCCAGTCATCCTTCGTCTATACGAAAGCCCTTCAAGTGGTGACCCTGCTCGACTCGCCCCGCACCGACAAGCTGCAGTTGGGAATAGCTCAACCATCCCACACTGCAGCCCAGAAAAGGGTGACAGACCCTAGCCACCCCAGAACTGGTAGACCGCCCCGTGGCCGCACTGATAAACGAAGAAGGGCCCCGATACGGAACAGGACCCTTTGTCCTAACTGTCAGCGTCCTCACACGGGGGAATACAGAGTAGGAACAGGCGCCTATTATAGATGCGGCCAGGTAGGGAACTTTGCAGTAGATTGCCCTCAGAGGAATGATCAGCGTGTCAACTGACCTACAGTATAGCATCAGAGGGGCCAAACTGCTCAATAATAGCGGGGGCGAGCTGTAGCCCATGCAACAACAGCCAGGCAAGTTGACCAGCCTGATGCAGTTGTTACAGGTACGCTACCCGTATTTGGTCATCTTGCTTTAGTATTGTTTGATTTGGGTTTGACACATTCATTCGTATCTGAAGAGTTTGTAGAGCTAGCACATCTAGAGAAAGAACTATTAGAAATTACCCTATCAATGTCCACCCCTGCTCACGAGCTGTTGCTAGCTGCCCATAGGGTTAAGGGAGGTGGTGTAACAATATCAGGACGTGTCATCGAAGCTACACTAATAGTGTTAAACATGCAAGACTTCGATGTCATCTTGGGTATGGATTGGCTAGGTGAGAATCGCGTTTTGATAGATTGCGAGACTCGAGTAGTAACTCTCAGGCTCCCGTCAGGGGACAACTTTACCTACAAAGGAGCCACTTCCAAGGGTGTCCCAAGCGTCATAACATCGTTAAGGGCTAGGAAGCTGATTCGTAGTGGTGCAAGTGCATTCCTAGCCAGCGTGACCTTAGACAATAGTAACAAATCGTCAGGGAGTTCGTAGATGTCTTTCTGGAGGATCTGCCAGGTTTGCCCCCAGCTAGGGAAGTCGATTTTGGGATCAATTTAGAACCAGGAACTGTGCCGATCTCCAAGGCACCTTACAGGATGGCACCTGCAGAACTTAGTGAATTGAAGGAACAGTTACAGGAGCTGTTGGATAAGGGTTTCATCCTGCCCAGTGTATCACCCTAGGGAGCCCCTATTCTGTTTGTCAAAAAGAAGGACGGGCCCATGCGGTTGTGTATTGATTACAGAGAATTAAACAAGGTCACTATAAAGAATAGGTATCCTCTCCGAGAATTGACAACCTGTTTGATCAGCTACAGGGAGCAACAGTCTTCTCCAAAATTGACCTAAGGTCGGGGTATCATCAGTTGAGGGTCAGAGAAGGGGATATATCCAAGACAACGTTCAGAAGTCATTATGAACATTACGAGTTTCTCGTTATGTCCTTTGGCCTTACCAATGCACTAGCAGTATTCTTGGAACTAATGAACAGGGTGTTTAAGGAATTCTTAGACACCTTTGTCATAGTGTTCATCAACGACATTCTGGTATACTCTAAGTCAGAGGCAGATCATGAAATACAACTAATAAAAGTCTTGACAATACTGAGAGCCCAGTAGTTGTGTGCCAAGTTCTCTAAGTGTGAGTTTTGGTTGTCTGAAATTGCATTTCTGGGTCACGTGGTGTCAAGCAAGGGGATTACGGTGGACCCAACTAAGATAGAAGCAGTGATGAGGTGGCCACAGCCGACCACAGTCACAGAGGTGAGGAGTTTTCTAGGGCTAGCTGGATATTACAGAAGATTCGTTCAGGATTTCTTCAAAATTTCCTCAGCGCTAACCCAGCTAACCAAGAAGGGCAAGCCCTTTGCTTGGACGCTAGCTTGTGAACAGAGTTTCCAAGAACTCAAGAAGAGGTTGGTAACCGCACCAGTCCTTATAGTTCCAGACGGGTCAAGTAAACTCGCGGTGTACAGTGATGCATCAGGGAAAGGTTTGGGATGTGTGCTCATGTAGAATGGTAAGGTGATAGCGTATGCTTCTCGACAACTGAAGGAATATGAACGAAACTACCCAACGCATGACCTCGAGTTAGCAGCGGTAGTATTTGCTCTAAAAACGTGGCAGCATTACCTGTATGGGAAAAAAGTACAAGTCTTCACCGATCCTAAGAGCCTCAAGTACTTATTCACGCAGAAGGAGCTCAATATGAGACAAAGGCGATGGTTGAAACTGGTAAAGGATTATGACATAGAGATCCTGTACCATCCAGGCAAAGCCAACGTGGTAGCTGATGCATTGAGCAGAAAGGCCGTGCATACTTCTGCGATGATCACCACACAGGAAAGACTACAAGATGTGATGAAGAGGGTTGGGATAGACGTGGTGGTTAAAGGTGCTAATGTTTAGATAGCACAGTTAACCATACAGCCCACCCTACGAAAGAAAATTATCGACGCTCAGAGGTCTGACAAACACCTCAGTAAAGTGTTCAGTCAGACTAAGACAAAGAGACTAGTAAGGTATTCTATCTCCTCAGACGGGGGTCCGCTATGGCAAAACCGCCTGTGCGTTCCCCGAGATGAGGGAATCTTAAAAGATATTATGACCGAAGCCCATGATACATCTTATGTGTTCCACCCTGGAAGTACGAAGATGTATCAGGATCTGAAAAGATATTATTGGCGGTCCGGAATGAAGAGAGACATAGTAGATTTTGTAAGCTGTTGCTTGACCTACCAGCAGGTGAAGGCCCCGAGGTAGCGCCTAGCAGGATTGCTACACCCCCTAAACGTTCCTCAGTGGAAATGGGAAACAGTCTATATGGATTTCATCTCGAGTTTGCCAAAGACAAAGCAGGGTTTCAACGTCATCTGGGTAATTATAGACAGACTGACTAAGATGGCTCGCTTTATTCCAGGAAAGTCCACATATCGAGTGGATCGGTGGGCTCAATTATATGTCAAGGAAATAGTACGCCTGCACGGGGTACCAATGTCCATAGTATCAGACCGGGACACCAAGTTCACCTCTTAGTTCTGGAGGAGTCTTTAGACGGCACTAGGAACTTAGTTGAGGTTCAGTACAGCGTCCATCCTCAAACGGACGGACAAACCGAAAGGCTGAACCAGGTTTTAGAGGACATGTTGCGAGCCTGCTCCTTAGATTTCTCTGGGTGTTGGGACGAACATCTACCTTTAATGGAGTTTGCCTACAACAATAGTTATCAAGCGGCCATTCAGATGGCCCCCTTTGAGGCACTGTATGGGCATAGGTGTCAAACACCGGTGTTTTGGGAAGAGGTAGGCACGCAGCAACTATTGGGACCAGAGTTGGTTCAGGTCACCAACGCAACGATGCAGAATATTAAGAAAAGAATACTCACCGCACAGAGTCGACAGAAAAGCTATGCAGATGTGCGTAGAAGGGACCTCGAATTTGAGGTGGGTGACCACGTGTTCCTTAAGGTAGCCCCTATGAGGGGGGTGTTGAGGTTCGGAAAGAAAGGAAAATTGAGCCCAAGGTTCATAGGCCCCTTCGAGATTCTAGAAAGAGTTGGGGCTGTGGCTTAAAGAATTGCCCTACCACCGAACCTTGCCGCTGTGCACAATGTGTTCCACGTATCCATGCTGCGGAAGTATACTCCAGACCCTACTCATGTAATCAAGCATGAGATGCTTCCTCTTCGAGAAGATCTGTCTTACGAGGAGAAGCCTAGCAGAATTTTGGCTCGAGACACTAGGCGGTTGCGTAACAAAGATATTCCCTTGGTAAAGGTCTAATGGGGTAACCATCGTGAGGAAGAGGCAACCTGGGAACGAGTAGAAGATGTGAGGAAAGCTTATCCCGAACTCTTCCAAGAGATAGCTACTTTCAGGGACGCAAGAAAAAAAAATGTCATTTTGCCCCTTCAGCCCTAATAGGGGTCCAAGGAGAACCCCGTCAGATCCCCTGCAAAAGAAAGAAGGAGATAGAGAGAAACTGGAGAGAAGTCAGCTGGGAAGATTAATGGACCACCGCCGGAATCCATACTTAGACGAGACTCGTACAAGGATTGAGATGCTAGCAAGGCCGACGCTCCGTCAGGACCCAAGAACATTTCGCGAGGTAAGGTTTCTGAACGATATTTCTCAAATCTGAGTCTTTCCTACGTGAATCGATCCTAAAATGCTGAAATCTTCACCTAGGAACAACTCACACACGGTCTGTGAAGAAGTTTGGCCGAGACCTCAACCCAAAGGTAGAGATCCGAGAGTTGTTCGAGAACGGTTAGCGAACTTCCGACGTTCTTAACTCGTTCGGTAGTCAAGCAAAAAATTATAAAAAGAATACTAGGACGTAGCCCGTAACACGATCTAGAACATTGCCAAAGGAATCATATCGATCCGATCTACGGATCGAAAGATATGAAAATCGGAAAAGAGGTTTGTGTTTCAGTTTTTAGAGGACAGAGAAGAAAGAAGAAAGAAAAAAAAAATGGGGCGGACGGCGAGCGGCGGAGGGCGGCGACAGGCGCCGGACACGCGTTGACCATCGGATGGAGCAACGCAGCACCAGCAAGGCGTCGACACGTGTCGCATGCAAGTCGGGCCAACCGCAAACGCGAGCCGACCGGACCGGCCGACCCGCGACTACGCGGAAGCGGGCACGTGTGGCAAGCACGCGTGCAGCCTGCAACTGGCGCCTTCCCGTGTGCGTGACCATGCACTCCAAGCGCGCGTGGAACGGCCAATTTCGCCCAGTTGTTTTCTGTTTGCTCGATTTTTGTCTCGGTACCAGTTCTAATATTGTTCTTACGTGAATAGGGACCTAATTTAAAGAAATCAGTATTTTTGGACACCTCACGTGCAAAGAAACGCTAGCAAAAAGGGCACGCGTCAACTAGGTAAGTCACCACCCGGTATTTAGGAAGAAATACTTGTAGGATTCGCTTCGATTGCATGCATGTTAGTAGTTTTGCTTCAGGTTAGCTCTTCATGTAAATTATTAGTCAGATTAATTGTTATAATTGTATTGGGTGAATTACATGAGTGTTGTTGTATGCTTTAAGCTTCCGCCGTATGTATGCATGCATTTAATTTATGTTAGAATTGCGTATACCGTGTTCCGAGTGCTTGATGGACGAATTCGCCCCATTGAGCGTGAACTTCGTGCTCTGAGTGCTTGATGGAGGTCATCGCCCCGTTGAGCCGGTATGCCTAGTATGCATGAATTACATACTATGAGGTTAGAAGAAGGTTGCATGCACACTCTGTTAATTGCTAGGGCCCATTTCTATGATAGGCTTCGGGGATTACTGTTAGTAGCGATATGTAGCTCCAGCCAGACTTAATTTTCCCCTAGGAACTTAGCGGTTTACCACGGCAACAAGGTATCTCGGAGTGTTCATAGATTGCTAGCGTGAGAACGATATATGTAGCTTCGTGGGAGGACCAAGGGTCCCTGATTAGTCCTTACTGCTCTTAGCCATTTCGCATGGGAAATGTGTCCCAACGTCGTACAGCCCATTAGCAGCATGGGAACGGGTTGGGTCGCGCCCCCCATTGGGTGACTATATGGGCGTAGGGGTATTCAGCACATACCTAGGCTAGGTACCATGTAGTCCCAGATAGCCATGTAGAGGTAGCGCCTCATAGAGAGATACCGACCATATAAGCTTGGCGTAAGGAACCTCTAGGCATTCAATGAAAGGACGATGAACTGGTGAAACCCAACGGGCAAGCCTCAAGGGGACTAAGATTAGAACTAGATGTCCTAGAACCGAATTAGGAAACCGTGGGAACCTGTTAAATTAGGATGCGAAGAGAGCCTACAAGTAGGTGGCTTACTGAGTATAATTTTTATACTCATTCCTTTTTACCTTTCTTTATCAGGTACCGGTCGAGGAGGAGGAGCGCTCGAGAGCTATGCGGTCACAGAGGGGGTCGTTCTGGAGCATCAGTCCCTTTTCGGTCCTTCACAGTCTTTTGTATTTTTCTTCATAATTGTATTTTTCTTCATTTTATATTTGCAATTCCTTTTGTAATAATTTCAAAACAAAACTTCTCCCTGTTGTTTTAATTCAATTGTATTTTCTTCATTTTATATTTGCAATTGTAATAATTTTAAAACAAAACTTCTCTCTTGTTTTAATTCAATGGTATTTTTATCTTTTTACTTTACTTTTCTTTTTTTTTATTTTTCTTTTTGTTTGTTTTCGATTTTGTCATTTTAGTCACGATTCGGTTTTTCGAAGCCTAAAAAATCCGGTCATGACACAAACCCCCTGGATTCGGCTCGTCGGGCTAGCACTCGCTAATGAGTTCTTGTTGAATACCATAGAGTGAAAGGGTCTGCATAACATCATAACGCACATAAATATCAAAAATCATAAGTCGTAATGTAAGTATCCCGATGCACATGACACACTAATATGCATGAGTTCCACGTAGCATAATCTATGATATAAGACAAACCTCCATTTATCTATAACATAATAAATCGGTGAATTATGCTTTCATAATTCTTGTACGTTCAATAGTATGTAACATAACTTTCATGGCATGGTCTATGGAGGTTTATACATCATAGATTTTCGATAACATATAACCCTTATACAACACTACATGATCAGCAAATAGAATAGCTTATCAGAGCATAACGTCACATAACATGACATAAGTTACTAAATGGCACGCATCATCATATATACTACAATTCGTCAAACCGAGTCAATAGTAGAACCAATTACTTATTTGGTCTAGGTTGGAGTTACTAATTATTCTTGGTACTAGCTTGAATCTGCTCCTCAATGATCAATTCAACTTTAAATCTATAATCTTTGTTTATAAACCATACTTCTTTTAGATGCTACTTAAAATGCGGTACAAAATACTGGAAGAGGATCTAAAGAAGTTCCAAGACTCTAGCATAAACCGTTTTCTAGATCTTTTGAAATGAACAAACTTAGCATTCAAGGGCATGTTGTGGAATTGACCTGCACCCTCACGAGGTGTCCAATTATACAAGGTGCTCGGTATGAAAAGTACCTAAATGCCATTAATTTCTTCTGTGAAGTTTTCTGCTTGCTAAATTTCCATGCATCAAATGAACGATTTGAACGCACAACCCATGCAAGAGCAAATTGATCTCCAAGCTTTTGTTATGTTTTCATGAATTTTAAACGGTATATCTTCAATAATTTCGGCGGAAAGCCTTAGCCCTTAAAGTTCCATCTCGAATACCTCTTACAGCCATAAATCCTGAATTCAAAGGTTGTGTTTGTTGTACCAAAATTCCATAACAAAATGATACGATACCAATTGTTGTAACAGAAACAGAAATCTACGTAATGCTGGCAACCACCTCTGTCAACATATTGATATGATCATTAGGAGTTCCAATTTTAAATAAACGATTGTCCCTTCCTTAACAATTTCTTGAACAAAATGAAATCAGACATGCATATACTTGGTTGAAGCATGATGGACTGGGTTCTTGGACAAACAAAAATAACCTCGCTATCAAAAAAATATGGAAAACACAATTTAGAAACTAGTAACAAAAATGTCAATTGTGGACCTTAAAACTTATTACTAAACAAATTTCAAATAGTTTTTTTTTTTAACAATAAAATGTTAATTTTAGGGTTTATGGCAAAGGGACCTAAATTTTAATTGAAAAGCAAATTCGATATAAAAAGGAAGAAATGGAAGTTTAGAGATCATATTTTATAGAAAATATGAAGTCTAATGTGTTTTTGAGAGTTTCTACTCTCATTTTCTTTGGAGTGCACTTTATAGTCTACGAAACGGATGCTAAAAAAGTGGTTGAAGTCGATGTAGACGACACCATTCGAGAAGAGGAATTGACAGACCAAATTGTAAAGCATCCAAAAGGAATATCCATTTCTTCATCTAGATCAAGCCAAAGAACATTATTTCACTTGACCCCTCCTCCACCCGTCGTCCTTAGAATGTTACCGAAAGGTGTACCCATTCCTCCATCTGGGCCGAGTAAAAGGCATAATCACTACTCACTTCCTCTACCGCATGCTTCATCTATCATTTTAAATAAACAATTTAAGATATATTTTGGAATGTTGCCGAAAGGCGTACCCATTCCTTTGTTTGGGTCAAGTAGAAGGCATAATGACTACCCACCTCCTCCACCGCATGCTTCATCTGTCATTTTAAAAGGTGTACCCATTCCTCTGCTTGGCCCAAGTCAAAGTATTCAACAAAGTGTCGTGTAATCTCTTTTCGATTTGTGTAACATGCATCAGTGGTCTCTAGATAAAATCAACCCTACCTAGGTTTTCATCCAAAGAAATATAAAACAAGAGTATTCTACAAAGTGCCTTGTATTCTCTTTTCGATTTGTGTTAATAAAGAGTGCGAGTGTTTCTCACATAGAATTTTGTTCAACAATATTATGTATTAACTCAATGTCGTAAACTCACCTAGGTTGAATTGGACTTAGAGAAGAAGATCTAAGCTAGTTTCGAGGATAATTTGTAACTCGACATAGTACAACCAATTAATAACTTCACTACTAGCTTGATTGGATGAATGGTTTGATGCATGGAATACGTGTGTGTTGTGGCCCTGCACGTGTCGTGCCATGGGGGGATCTATCCTTTTAACATATCACAACATGGCCTTAGACAGTTTTTTTAGTCCGAGCAAGATTGGATGTGCAGTACTTCTCTTCACATGACCCATGTATGTGAGCATGGACCCACCAGGTGGGCTCACACACCCCCTGGATCTTGCTCGACGGGCTAGCACTCGCTAACGAGCTCATGTTGAACAGCACAGAGAGAAAGGGTCTGCATAACACCACGCACATAAATATCGAAAATCATAAGTCGTAATGTAAGTATCCCGATGCACGACACACTAATATGCATGAGTTCCTCATAGCATAATCTACCTCATATACACATGACACACTAAAGGTTGAGAGATTTTTGGAATAAATTGTCTGACGTCTATTTTAAATACCCCTCCACCCTACCTAAGTTTTCATCCTAAGAAATATAAAGCAGTAGTATTCTACCAGGTGTCTTGTAATCTCTTCTCAATTTGTGTTAAGAAAGAGTGCGAGTGTTCTCACAGAGAATAGTGTTCAATAATTTGGTATCAGAGCGAGGTTAGTGTAGGTTGTCTGATCTCTTGAAATTCTTAGTATGCTCTATGGTTGCAGCTCTGCCTTAACTTCCACATCAGAAACGATTTCTTGAGATTATTAGTGAGTGAGTTTATTTTTTGCCGTGAGTAGTCTGTGACTCTGCAAGTCTTGTGTCGAAAGAGCCTTTTTGGTATTACTTAGATATTGCCAACACGATGGGCGATTTCCAAATCGTTGGAGGAATCAAGAAACTCAACAACAACAACTAAAACACGTGGGCAACATGCATGATGTCCTATTTACAAGGACGTGATCTATGGGAGATCGTTGGCGGGAGTAAAACTACGCCGCCAGAGGAGGATCCTAACGGCGTCTTGTGCAAATGGAGAATCAAAGCAGACAAAGCAATGTTTTCCTTGAAGACCACAATCGAAGAAGAGATGTTAGATCATATTTGGGATGACAAGACACCGAAAGAAGCATGTAACACGTTCGTGATGTTGTTCCCAAAGAAGAACGATACGAGGCTACAACTGCTGGAGATCGAGCTATTATCAATTTCACAGCGTGACATGAAGATTGCTCAGTATTTCCACAAAGTGAACTCGATCTGCTAGAAGATTACTGAACTAGACCCGAAGTCTGCAATTGGAGAAGATCGAATGAAGAGGATCATCATCCATGGATTGCGGTTAGAATATAGATGCTTCATTCTTGCTGTTCAAGGATAACCCACTCAACCATCATTTGTAAAGTTTGAAAATTTGTTAGCAAGCCCATGAATAAACAAACGGGAGACATCACATTGAATGGTGAAGAAGAAGCACTCTACACAAGTGAAAGTCGAAACAATATAAGTCATCTACTAAACGTGGATACAAAAACGGTGACAAAAGAAAAAGTCATCAAGGAACTGCACAGCCTGAGAGAGCTCAGAAGAATGACAACAATAGTTTGAAAGAGATTTGAAGGTATTTTCTACAATTGCGGGTAGAAGGGCCACATGTTCAGAGATTGTTGGTCCAAGAAAAAAAATCTGTCGAAAGCAATGTGGCATCCTCCAGCATGGAGATGTAAGAGGAAGGTACTACATGTCCTACAGTGCATAAGAGTGCAATTCTAGATCTACAGTGGAGTGATCTATAGTTAGTGTATGGAAATTGATTAATTAAAGAGTTGAATTAATTAATTAATTTTGCATCATTGGAACTTATAATATGTAGGTCTATAAGGTCTTCTTGCTAGCTCATAGTAACGCGCTAAAAGGTTCAATTTATTTGAAAGAAAGTTTGAAGTGTTCAAATTGATATTTAATATAGCATATATATTAAATATAAAAGAGAAAATAAATGTAATTTGAAATGTCAAATTAGTATTAATATATTAGATATATTAAATAAATAGAGAAAATATATTTAATTAGAAGTGTTCAAATTAATACTTAATATATTAGATAAGTTAAATATAAATGGAGAAAAATATATTAATTTGACCATTTGAACGGTGAAATTAATATTTAATATATTAGATATATTAATAGAAAAATATATTTATTGTATTAGATACAATTAAATATTAAATCAATTAATGTATTTTGATATATTAAATAAAAATATATTTGAAATTTGAATGAGATTCAAATTAATTAAGTATATATTAGGATATCTTATAATATCTAAATATGATTTGTATGAGGTATTATATCTTAATATATTAAATATGCAAATATATCATTTGGCAAATATTCTCCAAGAGTCCCTATAAATAGGACCCTCGGGTTGAGCCAAAGACACACAATCTCTCCCACTTTTTCTGGAGAATGAAATTACATCTCCAGAAAATTCTCGAAACAAATTTGTTTATGATCGTTGGTGACGATGGGAGATCATATTGAAGATGAAAATGACCGGATCGTTGATGCAGGATGCTCAAACCATATGACTGGCGATCAGAGAAAATTGCAAGACAAGAAAGAGTACAAAGGAAGTCGTAAGGAAAGCACAACAAATAACACAGTTGTCAATTGCTAAAATCGGTAATACGACAATCATGCCTGGCAATAAATCTAATACAGTGTTACATAATGTTTATCATGTACCAGGTACAAAGAAAAACTTGTTGTCAGTGACACAACTAACAACATCAGGAAACTACGTCTTGTTTGGGTCAGAAGATGTGAAAGTCTATAAAGATGTTAAGATAATAGGAAAGCTGACAATAGAAGGGCGAAGAGTGGAGTCCATTTACGTCCTATCTGCAGAGTCTGCCTATGTTGACAACACCCGGAAGAATGAGACAACAGATCTATGACATGCAAGATTGGGACATGTTGGCTACCACAAGTTGAAGCTGATTGTGGAGAAATTCATGCTCAAAGTTCTAGCTCAAGTTGAAGTCAAAGTGCACGTTGTTTGCGCTGATGTGAATATGATAAAACTCATCAATTACCATACAAAGAGCCAAAATTCAAAGCAACGAAACCATTAGAGTTAATTCACTTTGATTTGTTCGGTCCAGTCAAACAAGCATCGATCAGTGGAATGCAGTATATGGTGACGTTCATTGACGACTACCCAAAACATCACTCTAGCTATCACAAAACATCTTTATGTGTTCCTGAGAAATACCCAAGTCATTAACCAAACAATACATCCAAATGTTTTTTAAAGGCTTCAGTGACCATCATATATCCTTCGGTAGTAAACAATAAAATAGTAGTCTGTAATATTGAAAGCCAATAAACAGGTCTACTAGCCATAGTGAACAAATAACCGGTAGTGGATCGACGCTTATTAATCTCTACAAGTCTCTTGGAAACAATTGACATGTCATCAAATATAAAAGATCAAATTGATGAACAAGCCATTAAAGTGCGGTCTTCAAAATATCTATCTTGCTACCGTCGAATCAAATAAAATTTAAAACATAAAAATGTAATATTTTAAATAAATATACTAGAAGTGAAAAATTAACAACACGGAAATCAATTTAATAATTAACACCATTGTTATAAAAAAAAAACCATAAACAAAAACTCAACATTGAATCAACACATTACTTTTGAAAACATTGAAAACACAATTTAGAAGCTGGCAAGAAAAATACCAATTGTGAACCTAAGAACTTATTATCCAACAAATTTCAAACAATTCTTTTTATTGTTTTCTTCTAACAATAAAATGTTAATTTTAGGGTTTATAGCAAAGCAAAACCTTAACTTTAACCTTAATTTTAATTGAGAAGCAAATTCTATATAAAAAAAATGGAAGTTTAGAGAACGTATAGAACATATGATGTCAAATAAATCTAATTTGTTTTTGAGAGTGTGTACTCTCATATTCTTTGGATTGCACTTCATAATCTACGAAACGGATGCTAAAAAAGTGGTTGAAGTCGATGTAGACGACACCATTCGAGAAGAGGAATTGACGGACAAAATTATAAAGCATCCAAAAGGAATATCCATTTCTTCATCTAGATCAAGCCAAAGAACATTATTTCACTGGACGGCTTCTCCACCCCTGCTCTTTGGAATGTTACCGAAAGGCGTACCCATTCCTCCGTCTGGGCCGAGTCAAAGGACGTTAGACTATCCACCTCCTCCACCGCGTTCATCCTCTGTCATTTTAAACAAACAATCTAAGATCAATTTTGGAATGTTCAAGTCAATGTTTGGTTGGTTGGCTAAGATCGTTTCGGAAAGCTCGAGAGTACACTAAGGGAGATTTCCTTAGAACTTAGAAGCAGCTATTTCAATTGACAAAAATAGAAGCTTACATGGAAAGCACCTCTCACTCTTTTTGATGAGCCAGTTATCCTCGACTCTTATTAGGTTGTATATTCAGAATCTGAAAGCAGGACTTCAATAAGTTTCGATTGAGTTAATGCCTTTTTCAAAGAACAAGAAAGAATAGACTCTACTCGAAGATGGCACTAGGAACGCGTTAGTGTGCAGAATGTTCATCCCTTTTTTCTTCAATCAAGACTGAGTTATTAAACCTACTAACAGCAATTCCAGAATACCTTTCTTACGTCGGGGCCGAATCAAAGGACGTCAGACTATCCACCTCCTCCACCATGGGCATCATCTCACATTTTAAACAAACAATCTAAGATCAATTCTAGGATGTTACCAAAAGGCGCACCCGTTCCTCCGTCTGGGCCGAGTCAAAGGGCGTCAGACTATCCACCTCCTCCACCGCGTGCATCATCTGTAATTTTAAGTAAAAAAATCTAAGATCAATTTTGGAATGTTACCAAAAGGTGTACCCATTCCTACATTTGGGCCAAGTCAAAGGACGTCAGACTATCCTCCTCCACCGCATGCATCATCTGTCATTTTAAACACACAATCTAAGATCAATTTTGGAATGTTACCAAAAGGTGTACCCATTCCTCCATCTGGGCCGAGTCAAAGGATGTCAGACTATCCACCTCCTCCACCACTCGTTCTTTGCCCTAAAATCAACTTTGGAATGTTACCGAAAGCTGTACCCATTCCTCCGTTTGGGCCGAGCCGAAGAACATCCGACCATCCTCCTCCTGCACCACATACTCCTTCCATTACACTGCGGATATAATCTAAGATTTATTTTGGGATGCATCCTAAAACACTTATAACGCCATCTATGCTAGGTTGACTGACACCAATATGACTAACTCATCTACACAAATTTTCATCCCAATTTTAAGGCTATATTAGTGGCCTTCATTAAATGTAACTATGAGTATAATACATATTCAATAATAATAATAAAAAATTAATGGGAAAGGTTATAATTGGCTATGTTTGAATTTCCTATTTCATATATCTACTTTCATTACATTCTTGGCCGGGAAGAACCTAAAGAATAATTTAGTTAAATTTACAACGTAAATAGATGAAAATATGTCTTACCACTTTATTAAAAATTAAGAGCATGATCTTTTTTTGTTTAGGAATCGCTGCTAAAGAAGGAAATCAAATCGTTTGTATTAAATTTCTTCGAATATAACTTAAAAGAGTATTGAAAATATAGTTTCTAGGAACTATGTGTAACATGCATCATCGGTCTCCAGATAAAATCAACTAATCAGACGATCTACCGATCTTCACATTCATCCTTTCAGCATTACAGAGGTCCACATGGGAAAGAAAGAATCACTGTCTAAGAGACCATCCCCTATATCAATACGAAAAAAAAAAAGTTCAAAATCTATCTTCCTCACAATTCCATCAATTTGGGTTAGAAAATTAAATATCAAAATTATCTATATCCATTTTTGTAAAGAGATTAGCATGAGAATAGACCTAAAATTATTAAAGTTGGTCAAAATCAGTTAAAAATGAGATAAGAAGAGACAGAATTAAAAATAGAAAATAAAAATAAATAAATAAATAAATGTAGGGAAGAATCTCCCTGTCAGACTCTTTCTTAAAGTATTTGAGGTGAGTATGTCTACTAGTGATAACTTTAAGTTATTTTTCAGCCAAAAATAGATTTAATTAATACAGTTACAAGAGTTGGATCATATATTATGTATTAACTCAATCTCAAAAACTCACCTAGGTTGAATTGGACTTAGACAAGCAGATTTAACCTAGTTCCGAGGATAATTTGTAACTCGACATTGGACAACTAAGTGGTTTCACTACTAGCTTGATTGGATGAATGGTTTGATGCATGGACAACGTGTGTGTTGTGGCCCTGCACGTGTCGTGCCATGGGGGGATCTATCCTTTTAACATATCACAACACGGCCTTAGACAGTTTTTTTAGTCCGGGCAAGATTGGATGTGCAGTACTTCTCTTCACATGACCCATGTATGTGAGCATGAACCCACCAGGTGGGCTCGAACACCCCCTAGATCTGGCTCAACGGGCTAGCACTCGCTAACGAGCTCATGTTGAACAGCACAGAGAGAAAGGGTCTACATAACACCACGACACACATAAATATCGAAAAGCATAAGTCGTAATGTAAGTATCCCGATGCACGACACACTAATATGCATGAGTTCCTCATAGCATAATCTACCTCATATACACATGACACACTAAAGGTTGAGAGATTTTTGGAATAAATTGTCTGACGTCTATTTTCAATACCCCTCCATCCTACCTAAGTTTTCATCCCAAGGAATATAAGGCAGTAGTATTCTACAAGGTGTCTTGTAATCTCTTCTCAATTTGTGTTAAGAAAGAGTGTGAGTGTTCTCACAGAGAATAGTGTTCAATAATCTGGTATCAGAGCTAGGTTAGTGTAGGTTGTCTGATCTCTTGAAATTCTTAGTATGCTCTATGGTTCCAGTTCTGTCTTAACTTCCACATCAGAAACGATTTCTTGAGATTATTAGTGAGTGAGTTTATTTTGTGCCGTGAGCAATCTGTAACTCTGCAAGTCTTGTATCGAAAGAGCTTGTTTGGTATTACTTAGGTATTGCCAACACGATGGGCGATTTCCAAATCGTTGGAGGAATCAAGAAACTCAACAACAACTAAAACACGTGGGCAACATGCATGATGTTCTATTTACAAGGACGTGATCTATGGGAGATCGTTGGCGAGAATAAAACTACGCCGCCAGAGGAGGATCCTAACGGCGCCTTGCGCAAATGGAGAATCAAAGCAGGCAAAGCAATGTTTTGCTTAAAGACCACAATCGAAGAAGAGATGTTAGATCATATTTGGGATGACAAGACACTGAAAGAAGCATGTAACACGTTCGTGATGTTGTTCTCAAAGAAGAACGATACGAGGCTACAACTGTTGGAGAACAAGCTATTATCAATTTCGCAGCGTGACATGAAGATTGCTCAGTATTTCCACAAAGTCACCTCGATCTGCCGAAAAGATTACTGAACTAGACCCGAAGTCTGCAATTGGAGAAGATCGAATGAAGAGGATCATTATCCATGGATTGCGGTTAGAATATAGATGCTTCATATTGCTGTTAAGGGAGGACCCACACAACCATCACTTGTAAAGTTTGAAAATTTGTTAGCCAGCTCATGGCTAAACAAATGGGAGACATCATATTGAAGGGTGAAAAAGAAGCACTCTACACAAGTGAAAGTCGAAACAATATAAGCCATCGACTAAAACGCGAATACAAAAACAGTGACAAAAGAAGAAGTCATCAAGGAACTACACAACCTCAGAGAGCTCAGAAGAATGACAACAATATCTCGAAAGAGATTTGAAGGTATTTTCTACAATTGCGGGAAGATGGGCCACATGTTCAGAGATTGTTGGTCCAAGAAAAAAATCTGACGAGAGTAATGTGGTATCCTCCAACCTGGAGATGGAGGAGAAATTTGATGTAGAGGTACTATATGTCCTACAATGCATAAGAGTGCAACTCTAGATCTATAGTTAATGAATGGAAATTGATTAAAGAGTTTAATTAATTAATTTTGTATGATTGGAACTTATAATCTATAGGTCCATAAGGTCCTCTTGCTAGCTCGTAGTAACGCTAAAAGGTTCAATTTATTTGAAAGAAAATTTAAAGGGTTCAAATTGATATTTAATATAACAGGTATATTAAATATAAAGGAAAAAATAAATTTAATTTGATATATTAGATATGTTAAATATAAATGGTGAAAAATATATTAATTTGAATTGTCAAATTAGTATTTAATATATTAGATATATTAAAGGAAAAACATATTTATTTTATTTGATACAATTAAATATTAAATCTCTACTTTGATATATTAAATAAAAATATATTTAAAATTTGAATGAGATTCAAATTAATTAAATACATATTAGGATATCTTATAATATCTAAATATGATTTGTATATGATATTATATCTTATTATATTAAATATGCAAATAAATTATTTGGCAAATATTCTCCAAGAGTCCATATAAATAGGACCCTCGGGTTGAGCCAAAGACACACAATCTCTCCCACTTTCTCTCGAGAATAAAATTACATCTCCAGAGAATTCTCGAAACCAATTTGTTTATGATCGTTGGTGACGATGGGAGATCATATTGATTATTAGAATGACTGGATCGTTGATTCAGGATGCTCAAACCATATGACTGGCGATCAGAGAAAATTGCAAGACAAGAAAGAGTACAAAGGAAGTCATAAGGAAAGAACAACAAATAACACACAGTTGTCAATTGCTCAAATCAGTAATACGACAATCATGCCTGACAATAAATCTAATACAGTGTTACATAATGTTTATCATGTACCGGATATAAAGAGAAACTTGTTGTCAGTGTCACATCTAACAACAACAGGAAACTACGTCTTGTTTGGGCCAGAAGATGTGAAAGTCTATAAAGATGTTAAGATAATAGGAAAGTTGACAATAGAAGGGCGAAGAGTGGAGTCCGTTTACGTCCTATCTGCAGAGTCTGCCTATGTTGACAACACCCGGAAGAATGAGACAACAGAAGCATATTCAGTAGCTCTGTGATTGAACGAACTGTAAACACTCATTAATTAGCCTGAACCTTTAATGAGACGGAACAGTCAGTCAAGACTCAACGGTCATTGGTAGAAAGCCTTTCAATTCCATTTCTATCCTAGGAATACCATGACATGTAAGATTGGAACATGTTGGCTACCACAAGTTGAAGTTGATTATGGAGAAATTCATGCTCAAAGGTCTAGCTCAACTTGAAGTCAAAACAGACGTTGTTTGCACTGGATGTGAACATGGTAAAACTCATCAATTACCATACAAAGAACAAAAATTCAAAGCAAAGAAACCATTAGAGTTTATACACTCTGATTTGTTCGGTCTAGTCAAACACGCATCGATTAGTGGAATGCGGTATATGGTGACGTTCATTGACGACTATTCAAGATATCTTGGAATGTTACCAAAAGGTGTACCCGTTCCACCATCTGGGCCGAGTCAAAGGACGTAAGACTATCTACCCCCTCCACCGCGCGGATCATCTCACATTTTAAACAAACAATCTAAGATCAATTTTTGAATGTTACCAAAAGGTGTACCCATTCCTCCATCTGAGCCAAGTCAAAGGACGTCAGACTATCCACCTCCTCCACCGCAAGTTCTTTGGCCTAAAATCAATTTTAGAATGTTATCGAAAGGTGTACCCATTCCTCCGTCTGGGCCAAGCCGAAGAACATCCGACTATCCTCCTCCTGCACCACATACTCCTTCCATTACACTAGGGATATAATCTAAGTATTATTTTGGGATGCATCCTAAAATACTTATAACACCATCTATGTTAGGTTGACTGACGCCAATATGACTAACTCATCAATCCAAATTTTCATCCCAATTTCTCTACTCATTACATCTTGTAATTCAAGTGTTGAGGTTATATAAGTGGCCTTCATTAAATGTAACTATGCCTCTAATACATATTCAATAAAAAAAAATAATGGGGAAAGATTGTAGGAGCTGATTATATATTTATTTTTTAGGAAAAGGATTCAGTTAATTTTGTAATAAATATATCTAATCATTCTAGGAACAAGATTTAGATATTTTACTTAAAAAAGAGAAATTTTTGGAATAAATGGTTTGATCTCTATTATGAATACCCCTCCACCCTACCTAAATTTTCATCCCAAGAAATATGAAGCAGTAGTATTTTACAAATTGTCTTGTAATCTCTTATCGATTTGTGTTAATAAAGATTGGCGTGTTTCTCACAGAGAATTGTGTTCAATAATCTGGTATCAGAATGAGGTTAGTGTAGGTTGTCTGATCTCTTGAAATTCTTAGTATGTGTTGTGGTTACAGCTCTGTCTGATCTTCCACATCATAAACGATTTCTTGAGATTATTAGTGAGTGAGTTTATTTTGTGTCGTGAGCAGTCTGTGACTCTTAAGTCTTGTGTCGAAAGAGCTTGTTTGGTATTATTAAGGTATTGCCAACACGATGAGCGATTTCCAAATTGTTGGAGGAATCAAAAAACTCAACAACAACTACAACACGTGGGCAACATGCATGATTTATTTGAGATCGTTAATGGGAGTGAAATTGCGCCGCCACAAGAGGATCCTAACGGCGTCTTGCGCAAATGGAAAATCAAACCCGGCAAAGCAATGTTTGCCTTGAAAACCACAATCGAAGAGACATGTTAGAGCATATTTGGGATGAGAATGAGCTATTATCAATTTCACAACGTGACATGGCGATTGCTCAGTATTTCTACAAAGTCAAGTCAACCTACCGAGAGATTACTGAACTAGACCCAAAGTCTGCAATTGGAGAAGATCCAATGAAGAGAATCATTATCCTCGGATTGCGACTAGAATATAGAAGTTTCATTATTATTGTACAAGGATGACCCACTCAGCCATAAGTAGAGTTTGAAGATTTGTTAGGCAGCCAAGAAGACAGGACTAAACAAATGGGAGACATCACATTGAAGGGTGAAGAAGAAGCACTCTACACATGTGAAAGTCGAAGTAATAATAAGCCATCTATCAAATGTGGATACAAAAATGGTGACAAAAGAAGAAGTCATTAAGGAACTGCACAACGTGAGAGAGCTTAGAAGAATGACAACAAGAGTTCTCAAGGCAAGGGATTGGAAGGTATTTGTTACAATTGCGGGAAGAAGGGCCACATGTTCAGAGATTGTTGTGTTGGATCGGTATGGCAACCCTAGAGGGGGGGTGAATAGGGTTTTAACGATAAAAGTGTTTAAACGTGATTAATTTTTCTAATGATGAAACTTTTTGCAAATAAGTAGAAGATGATAATTACTATAACAAAGTAATTCAAGTCAAAACAATAATCAAGTAGAACATGCAATAAATCACAATAATAATTTTGAAATTAAGTAGAAAAGAGTTAGAGAAAATGACACCGTAGTTTTATAGTGGTTCGGTCAAACTCGACCTACTCCACTCCCCAAGCGCCTCTTGGGAATTTGAATAAAGAACTTTCTCGACTCTTTCCACGGATCTGAGCCAAACCGCTACACCGCTCTTTTTACGAGTTCAAGAGCAAACTCAATCCTTTCCACGGCGCAGGATCAAACCGATACAAGTATTTGAGTTTGATAATAACACACCACAACTCTCTCAAAGAGTAGATTTACAATTTGGGATACTCACAACTATTTCCTCACAATACAAAAATAATCCCTCTCAAGAATAAGATGAAAAGAAATGAACTTGTAAGCTTGGAGAGAGCAACAAACAATGGAGACTTTGAACAAATGAGGATTGGAGAATGTATGTAAGTTGTGTATTTTAAAATGTGGGGAAGATGAGTTTATATAGGGGAGAAAAGTGGCAAAATGTAGGATTGAATATTGACCATTGGATTGTGTTAGGAATAATGGAAGGTGGAGATTAAAAGTAAATAAGTAAGAAAATTTTCTAAATTCATTTATTTCAAAATTTTAATATAATAGTAATATAATATAATAATAATAAAAAGTTATGTGAGTAACGGTCAAATGAAATTCAAAATTTATTATAAATATAATAATATAATAATAATAAAAACTATGTGAGTAACCACCAAAATTTTAAAATATAATAATATAATAATATAATATAGTAATAATAAAAATCGATGTGAGTAACGGTTAGATTCAAATTTATATTTTGTAAAAATAACTTTATTTAAAAATATAGTAATAAGAAAAACTCCACCATTTGTTACTCTCCAAAAATCATAAATGTCATACTTTGATATATCTTGATTTGTCCATCATTTTGATTTTGCTGCCACATCATCACGTCGGGTATGTTGTCTCGACTGTAATTTCTTCGTTTTAGCTCTGATTTGAGTAATTGAAAAGTCGTTGAAATTGTTATTCCCGACCTTATACTGTTGGACAGTTCAAAATACTGAAAATAATTAATAATTAAAAAGTAGGTTTGTTATCATCAAAACATCAATTAATTGATTGAAATTAATTAAAGTGAGATCAAGGCCAAAAAGCCAACAATCTCCCCCTTTTTGATGATGACAAACCATTTCAAGAAAAATTCATAAAACCCAAGGTAATACACCATCCATGTAATAATACCAATACATGCTAATATATTATCATAAATTTTACTCAAGCATATTCTCCCCTATATTAATGCCTCAAGAAATTATGAAACATCAAACAAGTAAATGATTCATAAATAATAAAACAACAAACTTAGAGCATATTTTTCTTAATTTTCTCCCCCTTTGTAATCATCAAAAAGAACAATCGAAAGAGAATACATTTAAGAATGACGTAATGGCTCCCCCTAAAAACATGCATTCAAAAATTATAAAATTCAAGATATATGACAACGAATAATACCAAGCTCAAGCCTATTTTTGCAAAAAATTTCTTCATTCAATGGCTTGGTGAAAATATCGGCTAGTTGATTATTAGAGTTTACAAAATCAAGAATAATATGTCCATTTTGCACATGCTCTCTAATAAAATGATGTCTAATGTCAATATGTTTAGTTCTAGAATGATGAATAGGATTTTTAGTTAAATTAATAGCACTTGTATTATCACAAAATATAGGCACACTATGAAACTTTAATCCAAAATCACAAAGAGTTTGTTTCATCCAAAGAATTTGAGCACAACAACTAGCAACCGCAATATATTCCGCTTCGGTAGTAGATAAAGCAACCGAATTTTGCTTTTTACTAAACCAAGAAACTAAGGAACTACCAAGAAATTGACAAGTTCCACTAGTACTTTTACGATCAAGTAAGCTTCCGGCAAAATCCGCATCAGAATATCCTATCAATTTAAATTCAACATTTCTAGGATACCACAATCCTAAATCAATAGTTCCAAGCAAATATTTAAATATTCTCTTAACCGCATGTAAATGAGATTCCTTAGGAGAAGATTGAAATCTAGCACAAAGACACACACTAAACATAATATCGGGTCTACTAGCGGTCAAGTAAAGTAAAGATCCAATCATACCTCGATAAGTTTTAATATCCACACTTTTACCTTTTTCATCCTTGTCAAGCTTAGTGGATGTGCTCATGGGAGTTCTTGCAATCTTACCTCCATTGAACTTGAATCTTTTGAGCAAATCTTTAGTGTATTTCTCTTGATTGATGAAGATACCATCCTTGAGTTGTTTGATTTGAAGTCCAAGAAAGAAACTAAGTTCTCCCATCATACTCATCTCAAACTCACTATGCATACATTTAGCAAATTCTTCACATAAAGAAGGATTAGTAGAACCAAATATGATATCATCCACATATATTTGCACTAATAGCATATCGTTTTCTTTAATCTTAATAAAGAGTGTAGTGTCGAGTTTGCCCATTTTAAAATCATTCCCAATAAGAAAATTACTAAGTCTATCATACCAAGCTCTTGGAGCTTGTTTTAAGCCATAAAGAGCCTTTTTCAACTTATAGACATGATGAGGAAATTCTACATTTTCAAATCCGGGAGGTTGTTCTACATAAACTTCCTCCATAATATAACCATTCAAAAATGCACTTTTCACATCCATTTGATATAATACAAAATTTTTGTAAGAAGCAAAAGCAAGTAACATTATAATAGCTTCTAATCTAGCAACGGGTGCAAAAGTTTCTTCATAATCTATGCCTTCCTCTTGACAATAACCTTGAGCTACAAGTCTAGCTTTATTTCTCATGATATTCCCATTTTCATCCATTTTATTTCTAAAAACCCATTTGGTTCCAATAATAGAAGTATTAGATGGCCTCGGGACTAATTCCCAAACTTTGTTCCTTTCAAATTGATTTAGCTCTTCTTGCATGGCTAAAATCCAAAACTCATCATTTTCGGCATCCTTAAGACTTTTTGGTTCAATTTGAGAAACAAAAGCAAGATTATTAAATAAATTAATAGAAGAGCGAGTTTTCACACCTTGTTCGAGATCACCAAGAATCAAGTCTTTGGGATGAGACAAGGCATACCTCCATTCTTTTGGCATTGATGAAGAACCTTCTTCCTTTAAGCTCACCTCTTCTTTACTCGTAACAATTTCCTTGCCGTTGTCACTAACGAGTAAGTCTCCAAAATTTCTTTCTAAATCATCACTACAAATAGACTCATTAGAAATATTATTGCAAGATTCATCAAATACCACATGCATAGATTCTTCAATAATTAGAGTTCTCTTATTGAAAATTCTATAAGCTTTACTAGTAGATGAATAGCCAAGAAAAATACCAATATCCGTTTTTGAATCAAACTTTCCAAGCTTTTCTTTGTTGTTCAAAATAAAACATTTACAACCAAAAACTTTGAAATACCCAACATTTGGAATTTTGTTATGCCAAAGTTCATAAGGAGTTTTATTTAATGAAGGTCTAATTAAAACTCTATTTAAAATATAACAAGCGGTATTAACGGCTTCCGCCCAAAAATATTTAGGTAAATCATACTCATTTAACATTGATCTAGCAAATTCTTGTAAAGTACGATTTTTCCTTTCAACCACACCGTTTTGTTGAGGAGTCCTTGGAGAGGAGAAGTCATGAGAAAGACCATTATCTTCACAAAATTTTTGAAAGGCAACACTATCAAATTCTCCCCCATGGTCACTCCTAATTTTAGTAATTAAAAATCCTTTTTCATTTTGAACTCTTTTTACAAAACTAGCAAATCTTTTCAAAGCATCATTCTTATGTTTTATCATCAAAACCCAAGTAAATCTTGAAAAATCATCCACTATAACAAAAGCATAATAATTTCCTCCATAACTAGCTATTTTAGAAGGGCCAAATAAGTCCATATGGAGTAGTTGAAGAGGTCTAATAGTAGAAATCATATTTTTAGATTTGAAAGAAGACTTAGTTTGCTTACCCATTTGACAAGCGTCACAAATTTTATCTTTTTCAAATTTAAGTTGAGGAAGACCTCTAACTAATGAATTTTTTTGAAATATTTGAAATCAAGTACATACTAGCATGTCCTAGTCTTCTATGCCATAGCCAAGAGTTATTAAGCAAAACCGAAAGACATTTATCATTTGTAGGACAATCATTCAAATCAATAGTATACACATTATCATCTCTATTTCCTACAAACAAAACTTTTCTATCACTAGCATTTTCAATTATGCAATTATTATTATCAAATACAACTCTAAAACCTTTATCACATAATTGACTAATGCTAAGTAAGTCATGCTTTAAACCATCAACTAACAATACATTTTCAATGAGAGTACAAGAGTCATTACCTATAGTACCCTTACCAATTATTTTACCCTTCTTGTTATCACCAAAGGTTACTAAGCCACCATCCTTCTTGGAAAGATTCACAAACTTGGATGGATTACCCGTCATGTGTCTTGAGCAACCACTATCCAAGTACCACTTATTTTTCTTGGAGGCTTTCAAACAAACCTAAAAACAAGGATATTCAAAATTGACATTTTGGTACCCATACTTGTTTGGGTCCTAGAAAGTTAGTGTTCACAAATTTAGGAATCCATTTCATATTTGCATTCATATTAAAGACATTGTATTTAGATAAGTAACAAGAATAATCTTTATGTCCAAACTTACCACATGAAAAACAAACAACATTATGCAATAATTTATTTCTTGGACTAAATTTGTGTATTCTATTTTTATTCGAAAAATTATTTTCTAAAACATTGTTAAATTTTGTATTTTGAGAAACTTTTCTTCCTAAAGGAATGTTTTGAGAATTTTTCAATTTAAAGCACTTAGGTCTAATATGACCTTCAACACCACAATAATGACATATAGGCACAAATCTAGATTTATCATACTTAGATACAAATTTATTGCTAGATTTAGACAAGATAGGGGATGCTTTAACAAATATTGTTTTAGAACTTGAAGGTGTAGAACATTCATCAATATAGCCTAATCCTCTTTTATCACCATATGACTTACCTCCTTCAAGTATTTTATCTAATTTTTGAGCACCTATTGTTAACATTTTAATAGACTCCTTAGCCCTACCAAGTTCTTGCAAATTATTTGATTCATTTTCTTTGAGCAATTTAATTAATTTATCTTTTTCACAACAATCATGCTCAAGAGACTTGACTTTATCAAGTAATGCATTTTTCTCATCACAATCAAATACATGCTTTTCACAAGGTACATCAATTTTAACAATATTATGATACTTCTCTTTTAAGCAAGAAATTTCATTTAGTAAAGACTTATTTTCAATAATTGAAGTCTTATATTTCTTTTTAAGCACAACATACTTTGAACTAAGTTTTTCTAAATCAATTGTCATCTCATCAACAAGTTTAAATAATTCATGATAAGAAAGAGATTCAAGAGTTACCTCATCTTCTTGTTCATCTTCTTGTTCATCCTCTTTGTCACTATGAGCCATGAAGCAAAAATTTGCTACTTCTTCATCACTTCCACTTGCACTTTCATCACTATCATCCCAAGTAGCCTTCATTGCTTTCTTCTTGGATTTCTTAGATGATTTGAGGAGAGGACAATCCGTTCTTATATGACCCGGCTTTTTACATTCATAACATATTACCTCATCGTTTTTGCTCTTTTCACCTTTTGACTCTTTTTGATTTGTGAAATGTTTTTTGAATTGTTTCTTCCTTTTAATAAAATTTTTATACTTACGTGTGAAGTAGGCGACATCATCTTCATCAAGGACGTCCTCATCTTCAGAGTCAACTTTGATGGACTTTAGGGCTATACTTTTCTTCTTTTTGGATTCTTCTTCCATGTGCCCGTTCATGGTAATCTCATGTGTCATGAGAGAACCAACGAGTTCATCCAAAGGAAGCTTTGTGAGATCCTTTGCTTCTTGAATCGCCGTCACTTTTGCCTCCCAACTTTTAGGCAAAGACCTAAGAATTTTTCTTACATTTTCGGAAGTAGAATATACTTTTCCAAGATTTTTCAAAGCATTTAAAATATTAGTAAATCTAGTAAACATATCACCAATAGGTTCATTTTCCTCCATTTTAAATAGTTCATAATTATGAACTAACATGCTAATTTTTGTTTCTTTAACTTGATTGGTTCCCTCATGAGTTACTTCAAGAGTTTTCCAAATTTCATATGCCGAAGAACACATACATACTCTATTAAATTCGTCATTACTTAAGGCACAATACAGACAATTGATAGCACTAGCATTAAAAGAACATTTCTTTTTATCATGCTCATCAAATTCATTTTCTAATTTAGGCACCTCAATATTATTAACAATTTTTATTGGAATGTAAGGACCATTACTAACATTTAACCACAATTGATAATCAACGGATTGCAAATAAATTTTCATTCTAGCTTTCCAACATGTATAATTTGTTCCATCAAAATAAGGTGGCCTAGAAGTTGATTGCCCTTCACTAAAACCATTTTTAACACGTAGGTTTGCCATAAGCTCGAACAATAAAGTTTAGATAAAAAATCTATGGGAGCAACCTGCTCTGATACCAATTGTTGGATCGGTATGGCAACCCTAGAGGGGGGGTGAATAGGGTTTTAACGATAAAAGTGTTTAAACGTGATTAATTTTTCTAATGATGAAACTTTTTGCAAATAAGTAGAAGATGATAATTACTATAACAAAGTAATTCAAGTCAAAACAATAATCAAGTAGAACATGCAATAAATCACAATAATAATTTTGAAATTAAGTAGAAAAGAGTTAGAGAAAATGACACCGTAGTTTTATAGTGGTTCGGTCAAACTCGACCTACTCCACTCCCCAAGCGCCTCTTGGGAATTTGAATAAAGAACTTTCTCGACTCTTTCCACGGATCTGAGCCAAACCGCTACACCGCTCTTTTTACGAGTTCAAGAGCAAACTCAATCCTTTCCACGGCGCAGGATCAAACCGATACAAGTATTTGAGTTTGATAATAACACACCACAACTCTCTCAAAGAGTAGATTTACAATTTGGGATACTCACAACTATTTCCTCACAATACAAAAATAATCCCTCTCAAGAATAAGATGAAAAGAAATGAACTTGTAAGCTTGGAGAGAGCAACAAACAATGGAGACTTTGAACAAATGAGGATTGGAGAATGTATGTAAGTTGTGTATTTTAAAATGTGGGGAAGATGAGTTTATATAGGGGAGAAAAGTGGCAAAATGTAGGATTGAATATTGACCATTGGATTGTGTTAGGAATAATGGAAGGTGGAGATTAAAAGTAAATAAGTAAGAAAATTTTCTAAATTCATTTATTTCAAAATTTTAATATAATAGTAATATAATATAATAATAATAAAAAGTTATGTGAGTAACGGTCAAATGAAATTCAAAATTTATTATAAATATAATAATATAATAATAATAAAAACTATGTGAGTAACCACCAAAATTTTAAAATATAATAATATAATAATATAATATAGTAATAATAAAAATCGATGTGAGTAACGGTTAGATTCAAATTTATATTTTGTAAAAATAACTTTATTTAAAAATATAGTAATAAGAAAAACTCCACCATTTGTTACTCTCCAAAAATCATAAATGTCATACTTTGATATATCTTGATTTGTCCATCATTTTGATTTTGCTGCCACATCATCACGCCGGGTATGTTGTCTCGACTGTAATTTTCGTTTTAGCTCTGATTTGAGTAATTGAAAAGTCATTGAAATCGTTATTCCCGACCTTATACTGTGGACAGTTCAAAATACTGAAAATAGTTAATAATTAAAAAGTAGGTTTGTTATCATCAAAACATCAATTAATTGATTGAAATTAATTAAAGTGAGATCAAGGCCAAAAAGCCAACATGTTGGTCCAAAACAAAATTTGTGGAAAGCAATGTGGCATCCTCCAACATGGGATGGAGGAGAAATTTGATGCAGAGGTACTATATGCCATAGAAGAAGACGAGCTAGCACTCATGGCGATGATGAGAGACCATATTGATTATGAGAATGACTGGATCATTGATTCAGGATGCTTAAACCATATGACTGGCGATCAGAGGAAATTGCTGATGGTGTTGTTATAATACATGCGGAAGCAATTTGGATCGTAGGCACTCTAAGTACATCAATGAGTAAATTAGCTACCATGTTCATAAATAGTAAAACTCAAGGAGTTTGAGTACTAACCTTTTGTAGTAAAAATTCCTTTTTCCTCACCAACCGGTTTCGAACCACCATTAGTGTCTTCCCTACTATTCTCCAGTCTTAGAACAGGATTGTGGAATCCGATGAGTGACTAAACTTGGAAAGGATTTACTATATGTGAAGAGAGAGTTTGCGATGGATTTTCTCAAAGTTTTTTCGAGAAAGATTTTACATGTTCCTTGGTCACTCTATTTATAGTAATATTTGTATGTTCATCCAAATTTGAGATTACCAAATTTTAACGTTCAAAATTCCACTCAAATTTGTGAGGTTTATTAGGCAAACATGCAAGTTTTGTTAAACCTAATTTTGACACTCAAAATTCCCGTGACTCAAACATGTATTTTTCCACTAAGTGAAGTCAACATTTTGACTTTCTCCATTTTAATTCAACCATTAATTTAAATAATTAATTTCAAATTAAGGTAATATTAAAGGATTAATTAAACAATTTAATTAATTCAAATGCCCATCCTAATCCATTCGGACCAATATTGATTAAAATATTTAAATCTTATTTAAATATCTCTGATTCAATCTTTTTGTTTAATTTGTAAATAAAATAAAAATGTGGTTAAATATATCGTATATATTTAACTCATATTCCCTAATTCAAATTCGAATAATTCGAACTCACTCGTCACACTGTTCTATGGTTTAGTCCGATATGAGATAGCAGGGAGACCTAATGGACTTATAGATTATGGGCTCTAACGATCCGAGATTAACTGGCTAAACTCATTAACCTTGTTAACCAACATTCGTTAACTACTAGGACACTCCACCATAGTCCCTAGTAGTTAAACTCCCCTCACTATAGATATATTTTGGTCCATTTGATATAATCATGATTAGTAAGTTGATCCTTCATAGGTTGTTTGTAACTAGAGTTACATCAATTTACCATTTTACCCCTGTAGTTACTTCTTGTTCCTTATGTCCCATTGATCCTCTAATGAATCATTGGTTTGTGGTCCAATCAATAAACTGAATCCCTTTCAGGCCAATGAGAGGGTGTGGCCCCTTGTTCAAGACATGAAGTTAGTACTTAAGGGAACAACCTCTCTACTATCCCTAAAAGTGGGTAGGAGTGAATTTCATCTTGCACCCTATGTCCCCAGCTATTCACCCAGTCTTACTCCTGAAATGGGAGGCTTATTGAGTCGGCGAACTCGAGACACTCTCACCCATGCAAATCTAAGGATAATTCTGAATAAACAGAAGTTCATGGTTAACTCAGGATTAAGATCAAGTTACCTAAGTCATCGAATGAAAAAAAATCAGTCTCAACAGTAAACAACATTATAAAGTGAGAGTGATTTTCTTCATTGTCCGATCTTATGCAATACTCATTGCATAGGACGCCCCCACTCACATGTCTCCGCATGTACAATTTAGTGATCACATTGTTTATATCATATACAAAAGTGGGCCGCATCCATAGTGTCCCCAATATAAGATACTCAGTCTTATCCCTCCACTATAGATCATTTTGACTATATACTTAAACTTGATCCACTCTTATATCTCTATATATAGTTCAAGTAATCATACTATAGTCAAAGTGTTCTTAGTATATTGGATTTAGATTAATAATCGTAAAATTCACTTTATTCAATAACAATCTTTACTGAATAAACATCAATAATAACTTTATTGAAAATAGAATATGTTTTTGTTTACAAACTATGAGTTTTAAGACATAAAACCCAACAATTGCAAGACAAGAAAAAGTACAAAGGAAGTCGTATGGTACGCACAACAAATAGCACACAATTGTCAATTGCTCAGATCGGTAATACGACAATTATGTCTGGCAATAAATCTGATACAGTGTCACTACATAATGTTTATCATGTACCGGGTATAAAGAAGAACTTGTTGTCAATGTCACAACTAACAACATCAGGAAACTACGTCTTGCTTGGGCTAGAAGATGTGAAAGTCTATGAAGCTATTAAGATAATAGGAAAGCTGACAATAGAAGGGCAAAGAGTGGAGTCCGTTTATGTCCTATTTGTAGAGTCTGCCTATGTTGACAAGACCCGAAAGAATAAGACAACATATCTGTGGCATGCAAGATTGGGACATGTCGGCTACCACAAGTTGAAGCTAATTAGGGAGAAATCCATGCTCAAAGGTCTACCTCAACTTCAAGTCAAAACGGACGTTGTTTGCGTTGGATGTCAATATGGTAAAGCTCGTCAATTACCATACAAAGAGCCAAATTTCAAAGCAAAGAAACCATTAGAGTTAATTCACTCTGATTTGTTCGGTCCAGTTAAACAAGCATCGATCAGTCTGAAAATCGATCATCGATCAGTCTGAAAAATTGAGCTCCACAGCTCCAATAACACCGTTTTTCCCCTCGATCTCTTCATGAAACTTAAAGATGGCGTTACAAGGAAGAGTTTGAGATTGATTTCGTACCTTCTCGTAGATCGTAACCTAAGATATTCACCTCCAAATTTCATCCACAATCAGTTTTTTCGCCAGAGTAAAAACAAAGGATTCTTATTGAGTAGCCGATTCTAGGGGTTTTCAAGGCCCGATTTTTTTATGGTACCTCTTCCATATCCTTTCCTCAAGCTAAAGGTATTGGTTTGGAGAAATGTCTTGAGTGTGAGACCTTAATTTCTAGAAATCGTTCTCGGTATGCAACTCACCCGAAACGCCAGATTTTCGATCTCTTGGGTAACTTGTTCTACGACGTTTCAGCTCTCGATTCCTTCATCAAGTTTACTCAAATTCTTCCTTTGAAGCTAAAGGAATCCTTAATTTGAAGAAAAAGAGACCGTAGATAGGAATTCGACTCTTATCCACAATTTAAGCCCAAAACTGATTTCCTTCAATTGGGCCCACTCCCGAGGTTATTTCTCTTCGTGGTTTTCTATGGAAACATTCCTTGGAGGTGCCGAAATGAATTGGGATCATTCTTTCTCGACGAATAATCGTGTAGCTTTGGATTAGATTTTCAAGGTTTCCTTGAAGTTCTTCAATGGTGAATTGAATTGGGGGAATGGTTTCTAGGCACTTTCAGCACTCCATTCCTTCATAAAAATTGTGGGTAATCTTGTTTAGAAACTATAGAAATAAGTTTGAGGAGAAAGGGTGGAGAATTGCTATCGAATTTGAAAGAAACTTGAGAGTAGGAGACCCATAATCCAAACGTTTATAGTTTACGATTAGGAGATCGACCTTGCTCGATTCTTGTTCCATATCTTTGCTCCTACTTCAGACTTTATAAGAGGAGCTTAAACCGACATCGAGAGCTCTAAAATTATTGTGATTCGGAGATTGAACTTTCTAGATAACTCATAAAAAGTATCAGTTCCGATCAAAGCCTTATCGACCTTGGTTTTGAATACTAGTCATGGATGTGATGATTTGTACGTGTTCTAGATCATATCCAATTTTGGAGGAGATTCAACGGTTGATATTTGAGTTTTGAAGAATTTTGCATAGCTGGTCACGATAGATGCTCCGATTCTGATCAAAGGGGCATTTTCGTAATTATTCATTCTTCCAGGGGTACTTTGGTAATTTGCCACTTTTCGAATATTTTATTATTTTTTCCTAAAAAATCCATAATTTTTCTAAAATTCTTCATCCTTGTTCGTGATTTTTTCCTTCTTCCCTATCTTGAAATTCCTTCTAGATATGGAAATAAAAATCCAAAAATTTCCTTAAAAATTGGAAAAATGACCTTTTCGTTCTCTTCGCTTTCTTTTTCCTTCCCGATCATTTTAAAAAGGTCTTAACTCCTTAAGACTACTTGTTAGGATATAGGAATGACTTGCTTAAGATTCCGTCTTTGCTTAATCTTTTAATTTCTTCACTTTTGATCCTTTGGGTCTTACATGGGCGGCTTATTCTTATTGGAGTTAATTCCTTTCATTTTTAGGGTATTACACCTAATCGGGGTATGAAAATCATTCTCATACTTATATTTAACTCAATCAGGGTTTGGGAGTTGTTTACCTATTCTAGCGTCGTAGATATGTACGATAAATCTAAGTTCTAAGGTGAAACAACTTATTTGTTCTTCAAACTTAGTCTTGAAAGTGAATCATTGATATCCTGAATTTGGGAGGTGCGACTTTAAACTTATTTGTTCTTCTGGCATGCTCTGATTGGCGTACCCAAGTGACTCCTAATGGCTCATTTGGCTTGGGTTTGACTATTTCGACTCGTTTTCTATATTTTCATCTCTCTCTAAGCTATTTTTGACGTTATTTGAAGTATTTCAGGTCAGTATGATCCCTATTCGCTCCGTTTAAATTATTATGAGCTGAAAGTTGGAGTTATTTGATACCTTTAGGTAAGTAAGGTCGTTAATATATTTTAATCTTATGTGGTGGGTCCACATAGGTTAAATTGGACGTTGAGGAACAGATTTAGGGCAGTACTTGGATTATTTAGTAACTCTAGCCTAGGCCAACCAAGTAAGTGGCTCTACTATTGACTTGGTTGGACAAATTGTGTGATGTATGATGGCGCATGTCCCGTTGTCCTTGCTCATGTCAGGTTTATGACTGCTATGCTATGTTATACTATACTATGTTATGTCATGTTATGCTATGTTAAGCTAGATTGTGACATACCATGTTTATAAGTTATGCTATAATATGATTATGCTATCTTGTAGAATCATATTTATGATATTGAATTTATGATGCATAAACCTCCTTGCACCATTCCATGTACAATATGTCAAGTATGAAAGATATGATAAGAACTGTGTATGCATGTTCCTTAGGCTCGTTATGTTATGTATGAGTGGAGGTTTGAGTTGCATCATAAGCTTATCTCATGATTTTAAGCTATGGGGACCTCATGCATTTTTACATGTATCATGTACATTGAGATACTTCCCCGTTATGATTAGTGTGGATGTGTATTTTACCGTATTTATGTTCGCCATGATATCATGCAGGCCCTTCCCTTCCATGGTGTTTGGAGAAAACCCAAGTCAGTGAGTACGTATACGAGTCCTTCATGTGGGTCCATGTGTGCATGCATGGGCCGTGTGTGAGGAAGTACCACACATTCAACTCTACCTAGACTAGAAAGTGGAACCTAAGGTCATGCTACATAATTTTAAAAGGATAGGTCCCATCATGATTGCTTGTGTATGCATTTTTCAACCCCAACAATAGGGTTACTTACTGAGCATTTCTTAAAATACTCAAGTTACGTGCTAATCTTATTTTTCATGTAAAGGAAATGCACCCCTGCACGGATGACAACGTTGTTGCAACAGCCATAGAAGCAAAGTTAGGATAATAGCTTTCATTATTTTCCTTTAAAAACTCGTATACGACATCATTTCGAAACTTTTAATGATCCTTCCACACATAATAGTCATGTCATGTAATGCATGTAGTGACGTCTCTATCTAAGTATGAAAAATAGGAGTGTTGCACTCTATAAGCATTCGATATACCATGCAAAAGGATAAATCAATAGGGCAGATGAAGCTATGGTTTGAAGAAAAACGCTACATCGAACTTAAATGTCACGAGAAACTTTCTTGTATTTAGATTTGTAAACTAAGATCATCTAAGTAATTTATTCCGAAAGAAAATTTCTTTCTCTTGATCTTAATCCTCATGACAAATCTGATCTAACTCTTCCTCAAGTAGAAATCATGTGTTTGCATTTGTGATATGAGTTCGTAGATCCAATTTTTATCAAAACGAGATCGAACCCAATTGTCATGTCAAATCATTGATATGATCAAAGATGTTGCTGAATAACATCAAAGAAATAAAAACAAGGTTCAATCTCCGCACTAAAATTCAAGATGTTGTTGATCTCCACACTCGTAAAAATAAATGAAAATTTTTGTGAAGAGGAAGAATGAAATTCAGGCAGCCAATTTGAACTGGACAAAGAATTTTGTTCGTTATCAACAAGCCTCTCCCCTTCAGATACAGATGAAAGACTGCATGGGCTTTCGCTCTAACCCTAAACAAATGAATTGACGAAGGGAAACGAAGTATCGAGAGGAAGTAGCTTGACTCAAAGAAGAGAGGGAGTAAGTAGCTCGAGATAATTCCAAGAGGACTGACTAGATCAAGACTAGGAGAGATGATCCTAAGGACAAGAAGAAATTGAATCCATACACTCAATCCATTGCTTCTACCCCTCCCCGATGTAGCCAGCCCAGAACTCAGACTCAAATTTTAGCCACTATGGTTCAGACAATTGAGTGAAGGTTGGAAATTGGTATCTCGGGTACGGTAATAAAATGATCCCATATTCCAGAAGGGACCGAACAATGGAAAACCTTCGTTGAGTAATGGGAAGCGGGCCCCGCAGCCCCTAAAGCCCCCAACTCCATAAACGTAGATAAAATTCAGCGAAATCTCCGCTACAAAGCGTTTTTCTTCGTTCAAATTTCAAATCCCCAATTCCTCAATTACAAAAATCCATTCCCTCTCTAATTTCTTTCAATTTCAATTCCAAATTAGGGTTTTCAGAGAAGGAAGATGAAAGCATCTCTGAAATTCCGCGAAGATCAGAAGCCATTATTGAGAGCCAAAGTCCCTCTCAGCATTCTTGGCCTCCCTTTCCAATCCGCCATAGCCGCCGGCACCGCCAAAGACCTCTCTCTCAACCTCTCAACCCTCTTCGAATCCGGCCCCTCCTTCAAACTCTCTTATCGCCCTAACGATTCTTCAAATCCCTTCTCAGTAATCGTCAAAACTGGAATCGGCTCCTTCGGCTCCCCGATCTCTTCGCCTATGCTCATGAGCGCCGAATTCGACCTAATCGGCCGTGGAAACCCCTCCTTCATGCTCCATTTCAAGCCGAAACTCGGCGATTTCTCGATCAAGAAATCGCAGTCCTCCTCGATGATGTTCCAGAAGGTTCTGAAATCGGAGGAGGAATCTGTGGATGTTAGAAGTGCTGTTTCGAAGGCGGTTTCTGGTTTGGAAGTGGCTGCTAGTACGGCGGTTCCGATTCTGAGTTGTGCGGCGGTGAGGTTCCGATGGGGGCTTAAGGTCCCAGCGGCGGAGGGGATGAAGGTGAGTGGTGGGATTTCGTTTCGGGCGGCTCCATTGCTGTTGCTGGATAAGATCGGGATCGAACACGTGGAGAGTGGGGATTCGAGATCGGAGAAGGGTAGTTTCGGAAATGAGGATTTGGATTTGGGTTATTTTTCAGTGAAGCGTCAGTTCGATGTTTTGCAAATGGAGAATGGGCTTTTGAAAAGGGGGATTGAGGATTTGAGGAAGCAAATGAAATTGTTTTCCAATTCCGGCGACTCCGACCGGAAGGCGGCCCGGCGGTTTAAGGACAGAAAGGCGCCAGAGTTCCCCGGTCTTGATGGGCCACCGTCGGTGGAGGCGGTGGCCGCCGAGGAAGGCAGCAGCGTTAGTGCTTGAAATTCGCCGATACGACAAGCGTCAGTTTAAATGTGTAAACCGACCTTTTTTTACCAACTATTTTGTTTGATAATGGTGTAGTTATAGATGTCCGTTTATCCCGCGAGATTAGAGCCTTCTAAAAATTTCTTTATCCGTGTTCCTGCCCTAGCTCAATTCTCTATCCCGTAAATTATTATGGTTAAATTGGAAAATTGATTGTCATAGTTTTTTGAAATAGAAATTAAATTTAAATATAAGCATCAAAATTTTTTTTTTTAAAACAAGACAGTACCAATTCTAAAGCAAGCCAGCTGCACAACTCTATTATTGCCCTTTGTCTTCTTATTGAATTAAATCATCAAATTGGGGACATGTCTGACCTTTTGGATTAAGATTTCCCGCTTTCATCCTTCAAAATTCTAATTTTAAATCATAAATAATGTTCGAGATTGATTTTAGAATCGGATTAGAATTTGAAATCCAGATTCGGCACCTAATGGTCATAACATTCCTCTACATCTTTATTAGGTTTCGGATCCGAATTTTGAATCTTAATCTCAATCCTAGACGTGGGAGCGCTACAAAATGGTATTATAATTGTACCTCTCTGAATAAAATGTGGTTTTGGGACGGATGAACCTAGGTGAAAGCTAATGAGCATGTGACACTCGAGTGAAGAAAGGGTACATGAATGAACTAAGACCACATATGAATGAAAGTGATCACGTGGATAGATGACTAAAAAACACTTATTGAGGTCAAGAATTGCAAGCACATGCAAATACTCAACATGAATAATGAGACATAAGTTCATGATCGGTTTTGTGCCTTCACACGACTCATGCACATGCACAATATTATACTTTCTAGGTCTGACTATGGGCTTGCAAACAATCATACAGCTAAAATCAGAAAAAATGAACAGATATCCCATTAGCATCATACATTTCAATAACTCATAATTTAAACACCTTCGTACATGTTATTCATACATTAAGCAATTCATCCAATTAAGTCCGTAGGAGACTAATATTAAGTTCGCTTATCTTAATGAGCGATTGTGTTCTCACATTAGCTAACCGTCACTTAGGTTCAACTTTAATGGAGTCTAGCTTTACCTATGACCTTTAAAACATATGGGATTTGATCCTAAAACTCGTTCATTAAGCTATAACCGCTTAATTAACTCTAGATTACCTCCAAACCGTTAGAAAAATTCATAAACTAGCTAAAACAAAAGGTAAACTGGCCCGAAAAACTTTTAATTGGACTTGATTCAAATCAAAATGACCTTAACTGATCCGAATTGGCCTTAAACAAGCTTTCATCAAAGGGGATTAAGTCAAACCAGAGCTAGATGCACTAAACTGAAACAAAGTTGGATGCACGAGAATCAGAGTTAGTGAGCCAAATCGAAGGTTGCTCAATGATTTGTAACACTCGAGCCCGACACATGTAAGTTTTCCTAATTTTTCTTTAATTTCTAAACTTTTGAAATTTTATCGATGGATTTAGAGGCAGAATTTCACGAAGGCAGGAAAAAATGCCCGAAATATCTCCACGGACCTAGAAATAAATAAATAAATATACAAGAAAAATTAGACTACTTAGGTCAAAGTCAACCAAATTTGGCCCCTCTTGAAATAAATATACAAAGTTGGCCAAGAATCAAGACAGAAATTAGAGTTTTGGGACACCTTAAATTTCGATAAGAATGAATAAACCCTAAAGTTTGAACGCGTTTATTATGATATGTAGTTGCCTAAAAATTATAAGAAAATTACATCTGAAACGTTGAATTAGAGATCAACAACTCTTAAGAATGAACCAAATAGTTTCGAGTTTTGAATTAGAAGTTATAAAAACCTAAAGAAATTATTTTGAATCGCTCAATAATCGAAAATCTAGAATGTGGAAATTGCATGTGGGTTACGTTGAGGACATGCAGCGGTCGGAAGAGTGCAAAATGTGTTCAGGCATATGGAAGACACGTGTCACAATTTGGCTAGAGCTACGTATCGTCTAGATCGATCAAACCCGATTCCAACCCAAAACCTGCACACTCAAACCAGTAACCGTATGTCTGAATCAAAAAGATGATCTGACCCAACCTGTTGAACTAGCTTGATAACTCGCGACTATGCCCTTCCTTCGCATGTGACACACGCATGATAAACTCGCATTAGATACCCTACAATGTGTGTAGCGTGTGAGTCCCTATTTCCTTGTTGTTTGACTTTTGTGAGGATAGGAATTTGTGTATCTGCCTTCTTGTGTGGTTGTATGGTTTACTGTACATTAACTTTAGATGATTGAATGTATGATTCTCTTTATAGAGCGTAAGTAGTGGAAATATAATAGAGTAGAGGGTGAGCGTAAGTTTGGCTAAACAATGACTTAGGATGGAACCTCTGCAATAGTCTAACCACATAAGAATCATGAGAGATGATTAGAGGGAGTAACTCTAGTGCTTCCGACTAAACTAGACTCAATGAGTCAAAACCGAGAGACCTAGAGACGTGAATCTATATCAAGGCTGGCAAACCGCCCTAGAGACCTAAAAGATGACCACGACAACTGTGCTAGACAAAGGTAGTGACAAGGCAACCCTAATCCTCAGCCCAACGATCCAAGCTTTTGTTGAAGTAAAAACCCTTGAATCAAAGTAATTAACACCTCTTATACAAAATTCGGATCAACAAAAGATACTAGAATTAGATTACCTCCTACAATCAAAGATCTAGAAGCAAGATTTGGAAACCTTATTCTAAATTAAGTCATTCCACAATCGAATTTGATGAAGGTTTAGTAGAACCTCTCCTTAGTAGACACGTTTTATAACCGTGAGACTAACGACCACCATACGTAACAAACTAAAATGGATAATATTTATAGCATGTGCAGGTTAGATGAGATTTGTCCCGACTCAATTTGTGGGTTATAATAGTCAAATGAAATATAATTAAAAGTGGTAAAAAAAATAAATATAAAATTAATTAGAAAGTTTGTATTTGAAGCAAAGAAAAAGAAGCGGTTGTGTAAGACGCGCGGGCGGTGTTGAGAGAAAAGAGCGCATGATGGTGAATGATAATGAAGCAGAAGGGTGAGGATATTGGGCGCACAGTGGACCCTATGGAAGTGGGGACTCTTTTCCTTTCTTTCTTTCTTTCTTTCTTTCTTCTTCTTTATTTGGGCACTCACCATTGCCCACACCTTTCTCCCTCGGGACCTGCGTTCCTTTCCACTCTCTCCTTCTTTCTCACCCAGTCCTTCCTCGCGTGCTTCCCCATCCCTGGAACTCCCACAAAAAAACACGAACAAAAACAGCCCCAAATCCTGTTCCAAACCCAAGAACACCAACAAAAATGTCCCACAATCTCTTCTACTTCCACCATTGTTGTTTAAACCCCTTTTCCTCATCTGGGTCTTCAAGAAATGCCGTTTTTACTCTCTATTTTCATCTCTATTTCATCAAATCCATGTGATTTTCAAGCTTTTTCCCTTGTTCTTCGTCTTCTTCCAACACTATGAAGCCAGGTTAGTTTGATTCCATTGTTTCTATACCTTGCTTCTATAGGGAAGACAAGAGACATGGAATCTCTTTTCTTTTCGGGTGGTTTTTTTTAATGTTTACTTTCTTTGTCGTGTTTTTAATTATTGTCTATTTGTTTTAGTTTCTTTTGAGTTGTTGTTCATCTCTGTTTTTGGGTGCTTCTGTTTGTCATTTTAAGGATGCAAAATGATCCACTCGTTTGATCTTCAAAATGTGTTGAGATTAAGTGTACTGATAACTATGAATGCTGACAATTAGGATTTCATTTGGCTATACTGATTTTGATTTTTATCTGTTCATTCATTCTTGCATTTCAATTGAATGTACTTGTTTTTCCCTGTTCTTTCCATGGATTGGATGGCTATGTTTGAAAAAGCCAAAGAGATGGAAAGGAAATGGGAACGTTCGAAAAATACTCGAAAGTAGAGACCTAAGCCAATGGATTCCAATGTGGTATTCCTCTAACGTTATTCATTCACAGATGATTTGTTAGGAATCACGAACCTTCATAATAGTATGATATTGTTCACTTTGAGTATAAGCTCTCGTGGCTTTGCTTTTGGTTTCCCCAAAAGGCCTCGTACCAATGGAGATGTATTACTTGCTTATAAACCCGTGATCAAACGCTTAATTAACCAATGTGGGACTCTTCTCCTAACAATCCTCCCCTCGAACAAAGTACACTGTAGAGCTTCCCCTGAGGCATATGGAGCCCTCGAACAGCCTCCCCTTTTATCAAGGCTAGACTCTTTCTCTGGAGGCCTCGAACAAAGTACACCTTTTGTTTGATACTTGAGTCACTTTTGACTACACTTTCGAGACTCACAACTTCTTTGTTCGATATTTGAGGATTCTATTGACATGGCTAAGTTAAGGGCATGACTCTAATACCATGTTAGGAATCACGGCTCTCGACAATGGTATGATATTGTTCACTCTGAGCATAAGCTCTCATGGCTTTGCTTTGGGCTTCCCCAAAAGGCCTCGTACCAATGGAGATGTATTCCTTGCTTATCAACCCATGATCAAACCCTTAATTAACCGATGTGGGACTCTTCTCCCAACAATCCTCCCCTCGAACAAAGTACGCCATAGAGCCTCTCCTGAGGCATATGAAGCCCTCGAACAGCCTCCCTTTAATAAAGGCTCGACCCTTTCTCTGGCTCGGATACTATTTATAACAGCCCAAGCCCACTACTAGTAAATATTGTTCTCTTTGGGCTTTCCCTTTTGGGCTTCCCCTGAAGGTTTTAAAACGCATCTGCTAGGGACAGGTTTTCACACTCTTATAAGGAATGTGATAAGATAAGGAATCAACTACAAGGGGAATAAGATTCGGATTACCTTGTTGATCGAATATCTCAAGTCAAGAACACTTTGTTTGAGATTCGAATCACTCCAGAAGCAAGATCGATCATCTCTAGCTTCAATGATTCTAGTTGATCAAATATCTCAAGACAAGAACACTTGATTGAGATTCGAATCACTCCACAAGCAAGATTGATCATGTCGAGCTTGAATGATTCTACATGCAACCTAAACTACATAGAGTTGCAAAGAAACTTAGCCATTGGCTAAAGAAAAGCACAAATGCTTCTTTTAATATATCTTCTAAGTCTTCCTTACAAATACAACATACATGGCTTTATATAGCCTCAAAATGAAAGCATTCCAAAAGTTGTAACATTCATACTTAATGACCATAATTAGCCATTATGTAAATGTAACCTAAAAAGTAAATAAAATGTCTTAAAATACAATAACTCTAAATTACTCTAAATTGTAACCCACCCAAACTTTATAACCATCAAACTTCATTCCTCTTCAATGTGACATGAATTGCAACCTCTTTTGATAATTTTGACAACATTTTCTTCACATCTTCATTGAAGTATATTGTATGAATGATGTCTCTTGGTTCATATCATTCTCCGCTTCTTCAAGAGGATTCGTCCTCGAATCTATTTGTGAAACTTTGCTGCAAAACATAAGATATGAAAATACAAAGGCCCTCACAACAATCTCTCATGTGTATACAACACTCAAGGATTTTTTTTTAGGCCACTCTGTTTACACAAATGAAGCTCTCATTCTCACCTCTCAAAATTGTAAATATAGCGAAGATTGAATTTTGAACTTTGGGTCGATTAAAAACTAAAAAGAAAAAAACAAATTGAAAAGAAACGCAAAGGAAACATATATCCGATCTTGAGCCTGAAGCTCTGATACCAAATGATAAGATAAGGAATCAACTACAAGGGGAGTAAGATTCGGATTACCTTGTGGATCGAATATCTCAAGCAAAGAACATTTTGTTTGAGATTCGAATCACTCCAGAAACAAGATCGATCATGTCTAGCTTCAATGATTCTTGTTGATCAAGTAATCTCAAACACTTGTTTGAGATTCGAATCACTCCACAAGCAAGATTGATCATATCGAGCTTGAATGATTCTACATGCAACCTAAACTACATAGAGTTGCAAAGAAACTTAGCCATTGGCTAAAGAAGAGCACAAATGATAAGATAAGGAATCAACTACAAGGGGAGTAAGATTCGGATTACCTTGTGGATCGAATATCTCAAGCAAAGAACATTTTGTTTGAGATTCGAATCACTCCAGAAACAAGATCGATCATGTCTAGCTTCAATGATTCTTGTTGATCAAGTAATCTCAAACACTTGTTTGAGATTCGAATCACTCCACAAGCAAGATTGATCATATCGAGCTTGAATGATTCTACATGCAACCTAAACTACATAGAGTTGCAAAGAAACTTAGCCATTGGCTAAAGAAGAGCACAAATGCTTCTTTTACTATATTTTCCAAGTCTTCCTTACAAATACAACATACATGGCTTTATATAGCCTCAAAATGAAAGCATTCCAAAAGTTGTAACATTCATACTTAATGACCATAATTAGCCATTATGTAAATGTAACCTAAAAAGTAAATAAAATGTCTTAAAATACAATAACTCTAAATTACTCTAAATTGTAACCCACCCAAACTTTATAACCATCAAACTTCATTCCTCTTCAATGTGACATGAATTGCAACCTCTTTTGATAATTTTGACAACATTTTCTTCACATCTTCATTGAAGTATATTGTATGAATGATGTCTCTTGGTTCATATCAGAATGTTTCGTTCTCCTCTCCAACCAATGTGAGATCTCACACTATCTAACTATAGTTTTTAACATCGAGAGGCACTGATACACAAGGCAGGATGAATGAAATGGTATTTGATCTGAACTGTGACAATGGAAGAGGATTAATGCTGCAAATATGATCCAAAGAAAGAGATCCATTCCCATTTGTGATCTTCACCCAACTGGTGTATTTTGCAAAAGAAACTCAGAATATCAAATCACTTGTTCTTGTTAGGAACCATGACTATCCACCATGGTTTGATATTATCCACTTTGAGTATAAGCTATCGTAACATTGCTTTTGGTTTCCCCAAAAGACCTTGTACCAATGGAGATGTATTCCTTGCTTACAAACCCATAATCAACCCGTTGAATAGCCTCCCCTTGATTGAGGCTTGACTCCTTTCTCTGGAGCACTCGAACAAAGTACACCCTTTATTTGACACTTGACTACACCTTCGAGGCTAGCAATTTCTTTGTTCGACACTTGATGATTCTATTGACATGACTAAGTTAAGGGCATGGCTCTGATACCATGTGTTAGAAAAGACGACTCTCCATAATGGTATGATAATGTCCACTTTGAGCATAAGCTCTCGTGGCTTTGCTTTTGGTTTCTCCAAAAGGCCTCATACCAACGGAGATGTATTCCCTACTTATAAACTCATGATCATCCCCTTAATTAGCCAATGTGGTACTCCCTCCCAACAATCCTCAACAGTCCTTCCGTTGCCCATGACTTGGAAGCTTTGATCTTTGTGTCTCTGAGAGTCCGGGTATATCACGAGTCTAAAAAAACCTTCAATTATTATTATTATTTCTAAAGAAGTTCACAAGTTCACTTGAAGTTTGCCACTTTTTCCTTTGCTTGTTTTGCCATCATACAACTTCTCTTGTAGCTGTTTTTTGTTCTTGATTTGATTGGAAGTTCTCTCTTTCACTTCCAGGTGTAGAGCAAGGTGATTTGGACTCATCTCCCGTGCAAAGTTTGGATGGAAGTTTTAGAAAGTTCATATCTGGTAACCATTGCTTTTTATTTATTTATTTATTTTGATATTCTCAATAAATATAGTCTCAAATAATGTTGAGGCACACTACAAGAAAGGGCTCGAGTCAAGAGTAATAAGACCTAGCGAATGGTTACAAGAAACCGAACATATCCGAAAAGACTCTCATCCTAAAGTCCCCACAAAATAGCACACGCCCCATCTTTGAAGGGTAGATGAAGGAAAAACTCCTTAAATGCCTCCTTACGACTCAAAAAAATTGTGCTAGGCTGCTCGAGCACAAGCACAACTCTAGGGACTATCTTGCTTATGCCTCGTCTTTTCCTCAATGTCCACTCTGTGTGGTGTGTTGGATGATGCACTGTTCTCCTTGGTTGCATCATGACACTCGTCTAGGCCCTAGTGTGGCTAGGCTATCTTGCTTATGCCTCGTCTTCTCCTCAATGTCCACTCTGTGTGGTGTGTGGGATGATGCACTATTCTCCCCGATTGCATAATGACACTCGTCTAAGCCCTAGTGTGGCTAGGCTATCTTGCTTATGCGTCGTTTTCTCCTCAATGACCACTCTGTGTGGTGTGTTGGATGGTGCACTATTCTCCCCGGTTGCATCATGGCACTCGTCTAGGCCTTAGTGTGGCTAGGCTATCTTGCTTATGCCTCGTCTTCTCCTCAATGTCCACTCTGTGTGGTGCGTTGGATGATGCACTATTCTCCCCAGTTGCATCATGACACTCGTCTAGGCCCTAGTGTGGCTAGGCTATCTTGCTTATGCCTCGTCTTCTCCTCAATGTCCACTCTGTGTAGTGTGTTGGATGATGCATCGTTCTCCCGGTCGCATTATGACACTCGTCTAAGCGCTTGTGTGGTTAGATGGGTGCCACTTGAGGGTCGTCGTTTTGCTTATTGTAACGTAAGGGTCACTACCTACTCTTTTCATAGTGTGGTTGTGCACCAGACACCAACAGAGACCACATAAGCTAAACAACCCACCCAACTCGTCCCAGAACAACTTCCTCCCTCTTTGTTTGGGAGGCCGGTAAACCCTAGACATCCACCCTTCGACACCTGGAAGCTTAAGGAAACTCACACTGAAAAGGTCCCTTTAACCATGTTTGGATTTAACAAGAATGACGATGTCGAGGTTTTCCTATGCAATGACCTCTTTAACCAATCTCCTATTCTCCATACCTGTAACAGCCCAAGCCCATGGCTAGCAAATATTGTCCTCTTTGGGCTTTCCTTTCGGGCTTCCCCTCAAGGCTTTAAAACGCGTCTACTAGGAAAGGTTTCCACACCCTTATAAAGGGTGTTTCGTTCTCCTCTCCCTGGGGAATAGATTGACTTCCACAAGGGCACTTTGGAATAGATTGACTTTAGGGACAATAAACTTTAGGGAATAGATCGACTTCCATAAGGGCACTTATGAATAAAGAATAGTGTGGGGATAATTGGATATGCAACTAAATGATGCTTCAATTACATTCTTATCCTCACAACGCTTACATCAATATGCTACAGGTTTTCTTCAAAATGGTACAGACTTGTCTCCAGCTCAAAGCTTGGATGGAAGTTTTCGAAAATCACACTCGGGTTTGTACTCCTCGGTTAAAATTCCATTTTTGTCCCTATACTACTCGATGTGTATTACTTTGGTCTCAGTTACCGTACATTCAATAAATCTTAAAATTAGTTCCTACTATTAGCGATCGTTAACTGATTCATATAACACAACGGTCATCTTCATTGCAGCTCAATCAGGGCGTAGTCCGTCTGCCACTGCCTCATCAGGCAAATTTGTTCCTGTTTCAAGAAGAGTATATAAAGTGCTGAAGGACTTTAAAAGAAAACTCATTGATTTTGATATCTTTAATCAGAGTCTTGAGGATTGGGTCGTGGAGAATACTTCATCCCGTTCTGCGGATGAGGAACCAAATTTTCCATCGCCATTTCCGATCGACGAAATTCACGAGCTCGATTTAGCACTAGAAGGAGTTTTGTTTCAGCAACTGTTTCGTATGCCATGTTCACCGTTCTCCGATGATCTAATCGAAGATGAGTTTCTTGCACTTGAAGACTTCTTTCATGCTATTATCAATGGTTTATGGCGTACGTTTTGGCATAAGAGCAGACCGTTACCTTTCTTTGTATCCTGCCCTCGTCACTTAGGATCGAAATTCTATACCGTTGAAAAGGCGATATCAAGGGGAAAGGTGGGAGAGTTACTAGGCTTAGGCTTGATTTCTAGAGTTGGAGACGAGCTACAAGTACGTTGGGATCAAGTCGTGCAGTTTGCTTTATTCAAGGCTAATGTACTATCAGAAGACGGGTTGAGGTTGTCGGGTCGTGTTGTTTGTGAAGCTCTCTTCTATGGCTTACATTTACTTATTTCTAGGAGTTTAAGCAAAATTGGTACTGTCAAGAACTATGATTCTGTTTTCGTTTTGATATTAGATTCAAAATATGGTGGCGTAGTAAAACTCGGCGGAGATCTTAGCAGGCTCGACATTAACTCGGCTAACCCGTACCAATCAGCAGTGGAATGGATGAGAAACTATGCTGAAGTATGCGTTTCACCGGTCGACCGTATATGGAACAAACTTGGAAATGTAAACTGGGGAGACTTGGGAACTTTACAAATCTTATTGGCAACTTTCTACTCTGTAGTCCAGTGGCATGGTCTGCCAAGACACTCGATTACGTCTTTAGCATCAGACCATGGTTTGCGTTTACAGAAGCGTTGGATCGAGTGTCGAGTGTCGGAGAATGAAAATACAATAGTTCCTTTTGAACAGTTTAATGATCATCCTGGAGAGATCGTTGAACTCGAGCAGATGGATAATGATGTGTACAAGAACCAAGCATTGCGTTTGAAGCTTCGTCCCGGGGAAATACTCGTTGTTGATGATCAAAGACAAGGGCGAAAAAGCTTCGAGGTGCAGGGATCCTTGGTTGGTGTTAATAACTGTTCTTTATACACTGCTGTTTCTGTTGATTATCCTGCTGAGTTGTTGACGCTTTACGTTGGCGCTCACGTGTCGAAGCTCGAGCCATCTTGGGAGGATATGAGTCTTTGGTATCAAGTACAGAGACAAACAAAAGTACTGAACATCTTCAAGTTACAAGGCATTTCAAGCAGATGCTTACCTGAAATCATTGCCTCGGGCCGAATCCTACATTCTGGTCCGTGTAAGAAGCAGACCGTGGGGGGACGATGTGATCACCCCTGGTGCGGGACACCGGTGCTTTTGACATCACCGGTTGGTGAGCAGCTTTCATCTATAGTTGCTCGGGATGGCTCGTTATCTTCCGAAGAGGCGATTCGTTGTTGCCGGGACTGTCTAGCTGCTCTAAGAAGTGCATCTCTAGCTAGTGTCCAGCATGGTGATATCTGCCCTGAGAATATCATACGTGTTGTCGACGTGCAAGAATCAAGAAACGGTTACTTATACATTCCGATATCGTGGGGACGTGCCGTTTTGGAAGACCGTGACAGCCCGGCTGTGAACTTACAATTCTCATCCTCTCATGCTCTCCAGCATGGGAAACTTTGTCCATCATCGGACGCTGAGAGCGTCATTTATCTCCTCTATTACATTTGCGGTGGATCGATGGAGCAACAAGACTCCATCGAATCGGCATTGCAATGGAGGGAAACAAGCTGGGCGAAACGGATCATTCAGCAGCAGCTGGGCGAGGCGTCAGCCTTGTTGAAGGCATTTGCTGATTATGTTGATAGCCTTTGTGGAACGCCGTACACAGTCGACTACGACATATGGTTGAAGAGACTGAGCAGGGCGGTCGATGGGTCGTCGGATCGAGGCAAAACGGTCGAGGAAGTTGCTATAACATTGAAGCTGGAAGATGTGGCTGAGTCTTCAGGAACATCAGGAGCTGGTGCTTCTTAAGGTTGTTTATTATGTTCCATTGCTAAGATTTGAGTGGGGATTTTTTTAATTTTTTTTTTTGTTGATTTCTTTGTTTAAAAGAATGAGAGATGAATTTGTATGAATGTTACCAGGTTTCTCCTCATGGGGAATATGATTTTGTGAAATTGTTTCCACTGTAAATGTATAATGTTTGCTCAAAGTTTATGAAATCATGTTTATGCTGTTCATGATTTGGGTTCGATTGGGTCGTTCGATTGCTTATGGGGTTTGATTTTGAGTTCGACTCGTTTAGTTTCACTTCAGATAACGACTTGTTTTCGAAGTTTTCGAGCTTTCAGAGAAGATTTTGGTCTTCGACGACTTTTGTTCTTCTAAGTTTTTGGGTTTTTGGAGATTTTGATCTTTAAACTCTCTCGATCGATCTGCGAGATCCCATGTTGATTGGGGAGAAGAACGAAACATTTTTTATAAAGGTGTAGAAACTTCTCCGTAGCAGACACGTTTTAAAGAATAATATCTGCTAGCGGTGGGTTTGGGCTGGGCTTAGGCTCTTACAATATCGTATTAAGATATAATATTTGGACTCTTACAATATCGTATTAAGATATTAGTTAAGAGCATATCTGAAATTTTTAGGAGTTGCTAGTAATATATTTTATTTTAGATTTGATTAACGTATATTTTATTTATTTAAAAGATTTAGTTAGTTATATATTTTTATAGTTTGTATTTAGCAGTATATTTTATTTTAGATTTGATTAACATATATTTTATTTATTTAGAAGATTTAGTTAGTTATATATTTTTCCTATTTTTGGATATTAATAGATACTTTGTATCTTATTTAAACGTGGTAAACAAAGATATGTTTTCTATCCAATTCTATTTCTCTTAACCTAATAGATCCATTAGGCTATGATTCAAGGGAAATTGAACTATATAGCAAAAATTGACATCGATATGGTTGAGTTAAGAGCATGACTCTGATATCATGTTAGAAGCAATGAACAATATTGTACACTTTAACATAAAAGTTTTGTTGAAAAATTCATCAAATTTGAACGTTCCTTACAGTTTTGTTGAAAAATATTGAAAGAAACTTAGTTTTTTTTCACATAATAATTTAAAGTGTCTCTGTTAAGGTCTTGCTCGAGAGGGTTGAAGTTGTGAGGTCTTGTAGATACGAGTACATGTTTTTTTTTTTTTTCATTATTTTATGCTTAGAACAATCTTTTTTGGATTTGGTATAATATTAAAACGAGAAAGCAACTTTTTTGAACGAGTTAATGACTCTGGTCTAAAACAGGTAAAAAGTGTCAATGGTAACACCTATGGAAGATCGAAATGACCCGAAAATGAAAGTGTTTAGGTTCGTATTTTAACGAGACTAAAAGAATATTCCAGAGAATCAACCCAATAAATTAGAAAGATGATTTATGAGGTGTAAATAAATTGAAATATTTTTTTTAAATATTAAGGGTATTAATGTTATATTTTTTATTTTATTTTATTTTATTGAAAAGAATATATAAAGTTGATTATTTTTTATAATTTAGTATGCTACAAATAAATGCCTCCACGTCGTAGTCATCAGCCGTTTACTCCTTCTTCCGCACGCTTCAACGCTTCTGCGTCTGTATTTATTCGTTAATGGTTTCATTTCAAAATTCCCAGAACCAGCACCAGTCGATTCCCTTCTCCTTCACATACTTGCGGTTATGGCGGAAGTTGGAGAGTGCTCTGCTTCAAATTCCTCCATACAAAACTGGGCGAAGCTAAGTATGTTTCCCCCTCTCACTTTGTTCTTCTCGGTATCTCTTTTGTTGGACTGATCCGATGCCTGTTCCGTGTTGCATTATTGGATTCTCTGTTTGATTTTCTTGTGCTCAGCGCTTGAGAGTTGGACAGTTTTTAAAACATAATCGTTCCATTTTTTGCAAGCAAAATTTGTTGCTTTTCCAAATAAATGTTCTTTTGGGTTGAAATTATTGGGGAAGACAATGTAATTGAGGAAATGATTTTTGGTGGATCGAGCAAATGAACTAAGTTTAGCGTTTTTGAAGGTCGATGATTTATTTGTATCTGATTTACATCGATTTCATGAATTGTTAGCAGTATGAGTTACAGATATCAAGCTAATTGTCTCACTAATTTTTCTATCGGTAGACAGTATAAGAATTAAGGAATTACTATTTTGGTGGAGATATACAAGAGGAAGATGAGAGTGAACCTTTCTCCCCAATTAAACGATCATAAAATTGTTACAAGATCATACCTGCAAGGAACACTATCTAGCTACCAAAAAACGAATAAAGTGCTCAAAGTCTATGTAACCTCTCTGAATTTATGGAAATTATTACTTTTGACATTGTCTCAAGACGTTCCCATACCTCATGGAAATTATTGCTTTTAATTCTCTGTAAATAGAGATATATTCTTCACAACTTTCATTCTAATAAAAATTCTAGACTTGATTCTTGTAGATTTCTCTTTTTAGTCACTTGATCATGGATTTGCATGAAAGAAACTTGATGGATTGAAGATATCATTCTCGAACATTTTTGTCATCTCTTAGATGATTTCTTTTTAAGAAACACTTCTTTCAAATTTTTATGTTGGGCAGGTAATATACAATTTCAATCTTTTTTGAAAGGAGACACAAAACTTTCATTGACAAAATGAAAAATTACATATTAGATGTTGGCAAGCAGAATGGTTATTAAGTCTTTCATGGCATACAATGCAAACAAGAGGAGAAAGTACTCGAAAGCTATATTTATTGCAATCTTTTAATTTAAAAAAAAAAAAAAAAAAAAAACTATTGCAATCTAAATTGGCATTGTTTTTGGAAATTAATTTGCTATTTTATTTTATTCTTTTCCAGTTTCACTTGATAAAAAATACGCAGATATTGAGATAAACTCGGATGAGGCTGTTATCTTCTCAGAGACAAAGTCCTCATCTGTTGATAAGTATGAATGGTGCAAAATCACAAGGAATTCCGATGTAAACTCTATCACTTTGCAGAATAGAAGGTAATATGTTGTGGCTACGAAGTAATTAGTACTAAAATCAAATTATATTCTTATCCCATAAATCAGAGCCTCCATACAGTTTGGTGTAGGTATTTTAAGATTTTTTATATAATGGTAAATCTTAAGAAAGATCTCCACTTTTACCATTAGAGACTCTCGTGGAGCTTTTATATCAAAGTTTGGTGTAGAGAACGGCTTAAAGTTCATGATTTTTCAGTGATGTCAAGGATTGTAGGGGTAGTAAGATCATGAGATTTAAAATAATTTAGCCGAAAGTTTTTATGTTACGTTTAGTATCAAAGTTTGTTTTTATATGTTTTTTAATGTTTTTTCTTTTTTTTTTATATGTATATATGGATATTTATTTTCTTGTTTCTTGGAGTTGTTGTATAGTGATGTTTGAAAAAATATTTATTGTCTTTACGATCTCCCTCTCTTTGTCTCTCCTTTTCTCTTGCCGTATGTTTTATCTATTGTGTTTTGGGTGCTATAGTTTCAATGCTATTCTTGTTGATGAGACTCTTGTTCAAAAGGATGACATTGCTTTCATCAAGTGTGGAAGCGAAATTGTTTCTGGTCCGGTCCAAGATGGTTAGTATTTTTTCAAACTCTTGTGTGAAAGAGAAAGTTTAACGTGATGGATGAATTAGAATTATTTGTTTTCAATTTATTGAAATATAACAGGATGAAAGTTCTCACTAATTTGTTATTTGAAAGTTAATTGTTTGTCATGTTAGTATATTGTTTACCGTGTTAGTATTTAATGTGCATAACTCGTGTTTGCTAACATTTTTCCTTGTATATTTGTACTTTTTTATTTCTTTTCATATAGGTCTAGATTGATAGCTTAATGCTAGCATATATGATTGATAATTGATCTATCTAAGTTTATCTTTCACATCACTCAAAAATTGAGAAGCATTCTAGCAAATATGTTTGATAATCGTTTTGTATAAATTTGAGTCTTTCACATCACACAAGAAACAAGAAATACGTTTCTCTCATACATAGCTTTGCATTTATCAATAAATTTCCTAAGTTTCCACTTTAAAAAGATACCTTAGCTTTACAACACACTGATCCATTGGGAACTTAGCTTTACCACATAAGTATAATGGAAGAATAGATGAGATTGGTCTTCTACAGCTGAAAGGCAAAGACTGCAAGCTGATTGTTTTAATATTAAGTCGTTTTTTAACTTCACAAGCCAAGTCACTATATTGATTTTTCTTGGGCTCATTGACTTAACAAAACTTCTTCTTTTGTTTTTTTATATTAAACTTACTATCTCTTGTTATTTAAGCCAATTGGAGAATATATTATCCTCACCTTTGGTTTGACTTTGAATATTTTTTAGAATTTTTACTTTGAATATTTTTTAGATTTTTTTTTTATTCAAATATTCCCATAGATAAATACAAAATGTAACTGCACAAATATATTTTCTTTGTGGTTTGATTGAAAATGGAGAACTATCTCAGGTAAAAGCTTTTTCTTTGTTGAACTATTCTATCTTAATCTTTATGGAACTATTCAATTTTAATCTTCAGGGCATTTGAGCTATAAATTTGAAATTTTGTCAGACTCAAAAGTATGCAAGGGCTTAAAGGTGATTGGTTAATTGTCATGTTTCGATTATCTAAATGTGATATTAGCTTTCACCATTGTTTTAGAAATACTCAATTTTAGCATCTGTTGAATTTGTCCAGATTTCTATGGATGTTGAACACACAAAATGCAGTATTTGCTTAAACATTTGGCATGATGTTGTCACAGCTGCTCCTTGCTTTCACAACTTTTGGTAGGGATATTTATTTGTTTCTAGCTGGTTATTCACCTTTTAATTTAGGTGTTTTCATTGAATTGTAATTGGTCTACAGCAATGGATGCTTCTCGGAGTGGTTAAAAAGATCCCAAGAGAAGCGTACAAGTGTACTTTGTCCCCAGTGTAGAGCAGTTGTGCAGTTTGTTGGAAGAAACCACTTCTTGCTGAACATTGCAGAGGTAATATCGTACCAAAGCATCTAAGTGAAGAAAAATGTTATTTGGTTTGCAGGATTTTGTCATAGCAGTATATATGTCTTGTAACACATTTTTTTGTTGTATGAATTTTATGGGGATTTGTTTTTGTTTTTTGGGTTCATTAAAGGGTTGTATGAATTTTATGTAGTTGTTAAACAGAAACTTCAGGTTTTAGGAAAGAACTGTAGTAAAGTTTAAAAGGGGAAAGCTTAAGAACTCACTACAGCACTTTAGATATCCACCAAGGGTTTTGGACTTAAATCTGCAAGAAATATCTTTAAGGGTACTATTGTGTTTGGAGAGGAGTAAGGAGAAGACTTACCATAGAGACGTATTCTCTTTTTTTTTTTTTTTTTTTTTTTTTTTTTTTTTTTTTGCCCCTTGAATNAAGGGCTTATTTCTGAATTCTCAACATTATTCTTTTCTCCTGGTGCACAAAAGAAACAGTTCTGCATGTTGTGATGAAGAAAATTTTCGTAAGTGAAAAATCTCAATTCCCCTCAATGGAGAATGGCATAAAAGATTAAAAAATTCCAGTTTTAGTTAATTACGATTGGGGAGAGGATTTACGAAATTGCATTTGAAATTGAACACCAAAGTAGAGCAAGTATATATAGTAAGACCGCAACCTTTCTTTTACCGTCTATAAAGAGTGGATTTGCTGATTTTGGCTCAAGCATCGGTGTCAAACATGCACACACATAGCTAATTAGCATGTCAAAGTTTTATATACTTATTTTTAATTATGACACTTGCACAGAAATGTCATGACACACTTATAACACGTATCAAACATGTGAATTAGGACAGTAGTGTACATGTGTTAGACACTATTTGTACAAAGTGATTATGAGCCCAACATTTGTTAGAAGTCATATTAAACACTTATTAAGCATAATAAATAAAAACACAAGTGGTAATATAGGACAAACCTATTAAATTTTGAGAGTGATACTTCAAACTCAATTTTAGGCATATCAATGTATAAACTCATTGACATATGAAGGTTCTTGTATAAAAATGATATATATTATAGTAAATGTATCTATTAAGAGGATATTTTGCCGTGATAATTAGTTAGAATATATCTTAGATATTTAGGAAGTTGTTAGTATAGATTTGATTAACCGTATATTTTATTTATTTACCAAATTTAATTAGATATATATTTTTCTATTTTTAGGTATTAGTTGATAGTTTGTATCCTATTTAAACGTGGTAAACCTGAATGAAGATCATACTTTCGATCCCAATTCTATTTCTATTTCTCATTCTTAACATGGTATCAGAGCCATGCCCTAAACTTAGTCGTGCCAATAGATGGGTAAATCCTCGAATCCTCAAATATCGAACAAAGAACTCTTAAAGAAAAAGGAGCCAAGCCCCTCCTCAAAGGCAGTCAAAAATGACTAAGACTCCAAAGGAGTCGAGCCTCGATTAAGGGGAGGCGCACTTTGTTCGAGGGGAGGTGTTGGATGATGGAAGTCCCACATCGACTAATTTAGGGTGTGATCATGGGTTTATAAGTGAGGACTACTAACTCCATTGGTGTGAGGCCTTTTGGGGAAGCCCAAAGCAAAACCATGAGAGCTTATGCTCAAAGTGGACAATATCATACCATTGTGGAGAGTCGTGTCCGTTTAACAGTATCCTTATCCTAAATGTTTTTAAAAAATGACGTGTGACCTAGTCTATGTTGTGTACATCTATGTCTCGTTGTGTCTCGTATCTGTATCTATGCTTCTTAGCAGTCTGCTGCCTAGCGTCCCAGGGAAAGGAACTCTTTAAGCTATTTCTGCCAAACCATTTTTCTTCCCAGATGGAACCTTCATCCCCCAACTTTTTTCAGAAGGGAAGAATATATCTCATCTGCATTCTAATTTTCCCAACAACTCTTATTATTGTTTCCCATAATTTGTTTGATACTCAACCTGTACTCATCCTCATTAGCTTTAAATTTTTTGTAAAGTATATGTGAGGGTACTAACAGGGGATATGTTGGGAATACTAGTAGGATATTAGTAAGAACATAGTGATAATTGGCTAGGGGTGACTTGGTTATAAATGTAGAGAGATTGGGATCTTAGAAGAGGGGGAATTATTTTGGGGAGGTTACAATACAGTTATTTTGTTGTATCTTGTAACCGAGATCCTAACAGGATAAATATGGTTGATTTCCTAATTCCCCTGCATCAGTTCAGCAATTCTATAAACTTTAATCCCTGTTATACTATTTTTTTTTCTTATTCTTTTCAGTTCTATCTCATAACTGATTGGCTGCTTGTTTTGTCTAGACTATATTGCAAGAGGACTCTTCCCTTAGACGTTCAGTCGAAGAAATTGCTATTTTGGATTCTTGTTCATTAATACAATCAAATCTGGTAAGTAATCTTATTTTTTTATCATACTTGTGTATTGATGTTATGACGACGATAGGAATGTCAATTTCTAAATTTTTACTATTGACTTAAGGGAAATCTCCAACTGTAGCAAAAGAGAACTATTTTTTTATGGAATGGCAGGGATGTGAATATCAGTGTAAAAATATTTTTTTACCTGGGGGAGGATGTGATTGTCAACATTTTAAGCAAGGTCAAAGGTTTTATGCTTTTCGTGAATTATAAGTGATATATATGCCTCTTATAGAATTTACTCGAGGGCTGGAATTGTTGCACTTTGGGGAATAGTTAGAATGGTAATTTCAATTTGCTGTATATTCTTTAAAAACATAGATTCTTCATTTTCTTTGTGGTCCGGTTCTTCCGATAAAATCGAAGTTATTGTTGGATATTGCTTCCAAAGCCAAGTCACCTTTATATAATCATTTTTAAAACAAATTTTACTTACAATTACAGCAAGGAGATGATTAAAATCCAATGCACTAAAACTTATTCAACAATGTGGTTCAAAATGTATTAATTTTTGTAAATTTGGACTTTAAAAGTTTTATGCTCTGGTTTTTTGTAATAAGAAACAAGGAGTGTACTTCAAAATAGAATCATTGTACTAAAAAGGTGGAGAGGAATCACATCTCGAGAGGTAAAGGGTAAGGTCTTAGAGGCTTACTAGTGTATAGAGACAAGTTGCCTTTATCTCTTTTCAAGTTTGCTGACAACACCGCTTTAACGACACTCTTTTTCTACCTAGGGAAGGAGGAGTCTTATTAATCTAAACTGCATTAGGTTTGTTTTAGACTTTTTCAAAGTTGAAGATTAATGGGGTAAATGTTTGTTGTGGGGGTTTACTGTGATCCTTCTAAATTAAGTAGGTAGGCTTCTTTGGTGGGTCGTGGGGTCTGGACCTTTCCATCAACTGAATGGGTCTTCCTCTTGGCCACAATCCTACACTTGGTATGTTTTGGGATCCTGTAGTGGAGAAAGGTCACAAGCATCTCTCCTATTGGAAAAAAGAGTTTTTTCAAAGAAAGGTAGACTTACCCTAATTCAGCCAGTTACGAGGGATCTCAATGTTCTCTTTATTTAGGATTAAGGTGCCGATATGTAAATCCTTAGAGGAGTATGAGGGACTTCTTGTGGGAAGGGTTAATGAAGGAAAAGGGTCTCACCTAGTGAACTAGTGTGTTGTCAATAAGTTGATGGTGCTCAAGGGGCTAGACATAGCTAATCTTAGCATGCAAAATGAAGCCTTTTTGGCTACATGGCTGTGGCGCTTTCCCAGGAGTCTAGCTTCCATTGGCAAAAGATTATTGTGAATAAATATGGTCTTCACCCTTTTGAGTCAATCTTGAGTGCAGTTCTAAAAGGCACTTCCAGATTGATTATGAGAAAGTTGCCTTGCTTGATAGGACTGCGATATTTGTATCTGTTGTAAGGGAGCAACTATAGACCTCAAACATCTTTTGTGGTCTTGTGATTACATGTGGGCAGTCTGGACTTGTTTCCTCCAGTCCTTTGGTCTCAACTTGGTCCGACCTAGAGAGGAATTTTTGCTTCATTCATCCTTTAGCAAAAAGGGTCACTTTTGTGGCTCTCTGACATTTGTGCTTTGTTATGTGGTCTTTGGGACATTTGTGCTTTGTTATGTGGTCTTTGGGGTGAGAGGATCAATAGAGTTTTTAGAGGAGTCGGGAGGTCCTAAGAAGTTTGGTCCCTTGCTAGGTTCCATACCTCCCTTTCGGGCTTGGTGTGTAATGACTTTTGTAATTCCCCTTTAAATACTATCATCCTTGATTGGAGCCCTTTTCTTTATTTTGACTCCTTTTGGGTTTGTTTTTTTGTATGCCCTCGTATTCTTTTTTTTTATTTTTATTTTTTTTTCTTGATGAAAGTATGGTTTCTCTTACCAAAAGAAAAAAGAAAAAAAAAAAAAAAGAAAAAGAAAACCCCTTTCTTAAAAATCTTTACAAAGTGAAGTTTCTTAAAACATTCTAGGCTTTTTTACATAGTTTTTCCCTACAAGATATATGTTTAAATAGGGACGCTCCTATATTTCCGTAGTCTTTTTTGCAAAATAAAGAACTGAAAGATGTTTTCAGTTAAAATCTTCTTAGTGTATTTATCATCATATGAAATTATTTCTATTTTCTTTTTCCTTTTGTTTAGTTGTAATGATTTTCCCTTACAACCTTGAGGTGAAAATATTTCTCGATAAAAATCCCCAAGTAACTTCAGAGTTTACTGTCTTGACTCTTCAAAATTTTATTGCTTAATTATGATTAGTTTTCATTTTATGTAGCTTGCTCTTTGATTTTTTTGGTCTCGTTGTGCTTTTACTCCTTTTCTGCCCTAGTAGAAAATTGGAGGATTTGGGATGTTTATACTCCTGATTTAAGATGGAAGAGCAAAGATTTGAAAAAAGAAACCATTATGCCCTTTCCTACAAAATTTTCATTGATAGTAGGTGAAAACTACGTATCATAGATAGTCTAAAAGAGAGAAAATTCAGGAACCACCAAATTATTGATATTTTCCCCCTTAAAGAGAACTGCCAATAACTGATTTTGGACAGGATGGATAGTTCTGGAAAGAGGTTTGGGAATAAAGATGCACCATTCCAAGAATATTCTTGAAGGGGAAGAAGTTGTAGACCATTTCTTGAAAATTTCCATACAACAAGAGAATATGAACTATTCATACAATTTAGAATCCCAACCTTTTGTTACAGATACGTTTTCTTTTAATACAATATACTAAAAAGGGAAGATCACAGGAAAATCAACATAACTTGACTAGTTAACCAAAACAGCGGGTTCTGGAGGACCAAATGAAATCCATGGAAATTTCCAGCCATGTATCATATTAGTTATCACAGAAACAAAAGGATAAAGAGGTGCCCTTTTGGTAATTGATGTGGGAGTTCAGAAAGTTAAGGATCTCTCAACCTAACTTAGGTTCTCTAAGCCGTTAATAAAATAATATGGAATGCTACCCCAATTTATTTAAATCATCTCTAAGCTGTTAATAAAATAATATGGAATGCTACCCCAATTTATTTAAATCATCTCTAAGCTGTTGAGGGGAAGCCCGGATGGGAAGCCCAGATAGGAATGCCTAAAGAGGACAATATTTGCTAGTGATGGGCTTGGGCTGTTAATCTTCTACAGTAGGTTCTTTTTAAATTTGGCTTCGGAAGATCCAGATAGTTTCCTCTCTAGCCCTTTGCTTTTGGTTTGTGGTGTAAATTTCTTCAAGCTGTCAGTGTCAGCATCTCCCTCTTTTCGTTGGAGATGGGTTACTTTAATCCAAAATCCTCATAATTCTTTTGGATACGTGGTCAGAGTAATTGGGGTAATTTTGAGATTAAAATTTAGATGAAGCTGATATTTAGGTACTGTATTTTAATGCTTTTCTTTGTATGTGGACATTTTATTTTTGCAATGTTCCCCTTTTTTATTTGTCAGTTACTGTGGGTATACTTGTAGAACTTCCTACAGGTCTTTTTTATGGTTATTGTGCCATTTTGTTTTTATTTTTCTTCTACTTTTTCCCTCAATCTCTTTGTACTTTCATCATTCTTACTTTATGATGAAAATTCGTATTGGTTTTTGATTTTCTCTGAGATGTTTAAGCTACAATCTTACCTCGTTGAGCATCAATCTTTTGTGCAGTTTACTTATTTTCAATCGTGTTGATTATGCTTGTAATTCTTCTAGGTCATTGGGTCTGGGAAGAAGCGCACCCAGAAAAGGCCTCATTCAGTACTGGGCCAGGAGGAGAGCGGTGTTTTAGAGCTTCCATGCCCTCAATGTGGTAAATATTTGCTTTCAGTTGGAAAATCATCTTCCAACGCCTTTTTGTCCATTCTCATCGTTAGCGACTTTTCTATAATACTTTGCTCTGGTTGAATTATCACTAACCCCACCAGCTTAAATGGATATGTCGAGTATATATATATATATATTTTATATATATTATTAACATTTTTCCTCACTTGTGAGCTAGAAAAATAATTTAACTCACGAAATTTATAAGTGAATTATTAATATGAATTGGGAAGAAAACATTACAAGATTTGAACGCATTATCTTCTCAAAGAAAAATAAATGTACTTGGCTTCTTCTACCGTGCAATAAGTTTTAATAATTTCTAATTTATTCCTTTTCTGGAGTTCATAGATTTCCATTCATTGCATATCTAGAGTTTTCTACCATTCTGTTACATTTTATATAATCTGAAAAGTCAATTTACATTTTCCAGGTACTGAATATGCTGGATTTCGCTGTAATCCAAACACGGTTCATCTACAATGTCATGGATGTGGAGGAATGATGCCTTCTCGATTTGATATTGGGATACCTCAACATTGTATGTTTGCATTTTCCCTTTATATTCTTTCTGTAATTATGATGTTTATATTAGCAACTTGTACATATTGATTTGTCAATACTCTATGGTGTAACTTAAGGCTGCTTACATTTATGGTAAGAGAGGGTTATTTTAGATTGGTGCATCCAACATTACTAAATACATTCATCATATCTATCTATCATTAGCGCATATAGATTGCAGTATGATGTAAAGAATCACTTGGGTTGTCTTTTGTCTGGGTAAATATAGTTCAACAGACTCATTATTCTTTGTTGATGAAATTTGTTCATATAGTACGAAGTCAGAGATTATATTAACCTTAGATATGAGTGTAATGGTGATTAGTCTAATACAACGTTTCTATCTTTATTATTTTTATTTTATATGTACAAGTTTGTGGACAATGGTCAAGAGACATGTAAAGAGGGGGAAATATTTAAAATTCAAATGCAGATGGCGCATCCTAGGATGTTTCAAAGTATAAGATTGTGAGTTCCCATATCAGTTGGAGTACTTCCTTAACAAGGGTGTGGAAACCTCCCCCTAGTAGACGCGTTTTAAAAACCTTGAAGGGAAACCCGAAAGGGAATACCCAAAGAGGACAATATCTTTTGGCAGTGGGCTTGGGCTGTTACAAATGGTATCAGAGCCAAACACTGGGCGGTGTGACAGCGAGGACACTGGGTCCCCAAGGGGGTGGATTGTGTGATCCCACATTGGTTGGAGTGCTTCCTTGTGTAAGGGTGTGGAAATTTCCCCATAGTAGACGCGTTTTAAAAACTTTGATGGGAAACTCGATAGGGAAAACCCAAAGAGAACAATATTGGCTAGGAGTGAGCTTGGGCTGTTACAAGCTTAGGTATTTATATCTTTCTTCATGATCCAGTAGTTGGATGGCCATGAGAAGGACATCTTGAATTTAACATGATCGAACAAATCTTGTTGAGATTAATAATCCCTTCCTAAATAAAAAATAAAAGAAACTGCACCACGGAGGCCAACTTTTGTTGCTGAATGTTTCATCCAATTATGAACTAGTAGATTTCTCTACCTTATATTTTACTGAGATTAAGTTCCAATGAAATTTGAACAAAACAAGGATTCAGAATTAAAAATGATATATATGCAGAATTAACGTCTTCCATCTCTATTTTGTATAGTTGTAAGCTTTTGTGTACATTGCAGGTTTAGGATGTGATAGAGCATTTTGTGGTGCATATTGGCGAGCTCAGAGGTTACAAAGAAGTGGTACTTACGCCACGTGCAATCCCGAGACTCTAAAACCGGTATGTGCTGTTATTGTTTGGTTTCTTTGTTTTCTTTTTCTTGTTTCAAAAGGATTCTGTCAAAGCTTGTTACCTCTTGTTGTTCTTTTACATTATTGGGCTAGCTAAATGATTCCGTTTCTATTTTACTTTGTAAAGGTTCTCTTATACTTGCATGTGTTCTTCATTGGCAGATCTCCAGTCGTACCATCTCAAGAATTCCACAGTTGACACATGAAAATAATCAACACGAACAGGATGTATAGATTTGCATCTACTTATTCATTAAGCAGCTTTTCCAGTTTTGCTAATAGATTATTGATATGATTCACATTTTGGTTCTTAGATTACAGAGAGGTGCATTAGTCAGATGGGTAAAACATTGCAGGATGTCATCTCTGAATGGATTGTGAAGTTTAACAATAGAGAAATTGGTAGGTTTTTTCCAACTTTCTTGTTATTTTTTTATTATTAGAAACTAAGAATGCTCTTATTATAGAAAACTATAAAAGGGAGAAAAAATATATTATGCTACTGACAGAAAGTTCCTAGGGATGATACCTTAAAACGTAAAAAAACAAGACTAAAGAGAAATTGTGGGAGACTGCAATGATATTCATCATAAAGTAATGGAAAACTTGTAGGAAAATTTGTTATCCATTGGCATGCCTCGTGTGAGGGCACGAGTGGTCGAAATTTATTACGTATGTGAATATAGCGGCTTATTAGTCTTTCGTCCTTTATTGAAATTTTACTATTCTTAGTCGAGGACTTTCATGTATACCTATATATATTAAACTCAAACATATAGACTGACATGGGTTCTTCCATATTTTGGTATCACATTAATAGAAATGTCCCTCATATAGTAATCTTAAATTGCAAATCAGATCGAACTCGAATGCCTCTAAACCACGTGGAGATGATAACTGCAGAGACGCATATTTGCAAGTAAGTCTTCTCATATTTCGTTCTTATTTTTCCACTTGAATTCATGCAAGGAAATTGATGTCTTTTTCCACAGAAAGTATTGTATTTACTAGTTTATTTCTGCTTGAGGATACAGATCACATCCCTTTTGTTTCTCTCGTTTGTTCGGTTTAATTCTTGTACATGGATGGAAAGGGTCAAGTGCAATATGCGCATCATCATCTTTCATCTATCATCTTTCTTAGGTTTTTCCTTTCGGACTTCCCCTCAAGATTTTAAAACGTGTCTACTAGGGAGAAGTTTCCACACCCCCTCTCCAACTGATGTGGGATCTCACAGTCCACCCCCTTGGGACCCTGCGTCTTCACTGGTACACTGCTCGGTGTCTGCTCTGATACTATTTGTAACAGTCCAAGTCCACCGCTAGTAGATATTGTTCTCTTTGAGCTTTCTCTTTCAGACTTCCCCTCAAGATTTTTAAAATGTGTCTATTAGGGAGAGGTTTCCACGCCCTTATAAGAATGTTTCATTTCCCTCTCCAACTGATGTGGGATCTCACAATCCACCCCCCTTGGGGCCCAGCGTCTTCACTGGTACACCGCCCGGTGTCTGCTCTGATACCATTTGTAACAGTCCAAGCCCACCGCTAGCAGATATTGTTCTCTTTGAGCTTTCTCTTTCAGACTTCCCCTCAAGATTTTTAAAATGCCTCTATTAGGGAGAGGTTTCCACACCCTTTTAAGAATGTTTCATTCCTCTCTCCAACCGATGTCGGATCTCACTAGAATGGCCTTATGAATTAGTCAGGTTATTAAGCTATAGTTTGCTAAAAAAAATCGTCTTCATTTCAAATGTGTATCTTGTCTCATACCATTTCAGTTTAAAGCTGTTTTGGCATCCATTTTGACATGTAATACGTTCTGACAACTTGGAATGCCTTTTTGTCTCAATGAAGTGAGTGTTATGACAAATTGGTGGGATTTCTACTCTACTGGTTTCGCATTTCAACGCCAAAATATGTGAGTACTTTTACCTGGGAATTTCATTTCTCCCTGCTTCTCCTTTCTAAATCCTACGTGAAATGTGGCAGCTTCTTCCAGGAGATGCAACTGAAAGGGAAAATTGTTGGTATGGATATGCATGTCGGACTCAACACCACAACGAAGATCACGCTCGCAAGCGAAACCATGTTTGTCGTCCCACCCGATCCCGATGATAATAACGATTTCTATATCTGCTTCACGTTTTCTTTCCCTTTTAACTATATTTTTCTCTAGTCTTCAGTCATGTGATCTTTGAATTACAAGCATATTTTTGTGCCCTTAATTGGTTGCAAATATGCTCTTTGTATGTGTATATTATTACATTCTCAACAAATCATGTAAACTTTATTATCAAAGTTATGCCTTTGGGCCTAACCTTGTTTGATGTTGACTCAAAAGAAATGGCTGCATACATCCTCCTGGTAGAAAATTGATTGCTCATATAACGTTTTCTTGGCCTGCAGATAGATTCCTTGTTATTCCCTGTTTTGTTCACTTGCAGGCTTTGCCATTGCATGCTTGCGGCGTACTTGCCTTGTAAGAAAGCAACGGCTCAACATTTTTATACATGAAAAGTGATGAAACACAAGTCAAAAAGGTGAAAATTTGTGCCAACGACTTCTATATGCCATATTCTAGCTTTGGAACTGTGATGTATGATGATTGTTAATACTAATCTTGATTCTCGAGAATTGATTGATTGATTCTTTTTTTTTTTTTTTTTTTTT
>NW_019268629.1:77633-109466 GCF_002738365.1 Cucurbita moschata
TTTTTTTTTTTTTTTTTTTTTGCGCATTATGATTGATCTGCAGTTCAAGGACATTCTTCCTGATTCGAGTTTGAGATGGAACAAATCTCAGACGAAGAGTCTCCGGTAATTGGTAGAAAGCCTAAATATTTTGTCTCTCCGGTCTAACTTGGGTAAACTTCTGACTATTGGCTATATATCTTTACAATGTCTGTCAACCAATAGTTTAAGGAATGCATGTAGGGGTTGGTAGTAAAGGTAAATGCATCAGTAAGGGATAGGCCTTCAATTTAACTCACGAACACAATACAAATTGTGTTTTATACAATATTTACATTCATCCAAATACCTAAAGTTGCATCATAGATGTCTAGTCTTAGTCTTAATATAACAGCCTAATCCACTACTAGTAAATATTGTTCTCTTTAGTCTTTTTCTTTTAGCTTCTTCTCAAGGTTTTTAAAATATGATTGTTAGGGAGAGGTTTTTACATTCTCATAAAAAAATGTTTCGTTTTCTTCCCCAATTGATGTGGAATGTCACAATCTACTTCCCTTTGGGGTTCAGTTTCCTTGTTGACACATCGCTCAGAGTCTAGCTCTAATACCATTTGTGAAAAAACGTTTAACACAGAAAAATTGGATAGATAACCACCAGGATGTATGTAAATAATATATTTCTTATAAAAGTGATGACGTGGAAGTAGGAAGCTGACTGGGCTGAGGTGACAGTGGTATTATGAATAGTTTAAATAAAATGTGTTTTTTTATAATTATTGTTGGTTAGAAAGAGAGGAGATAATAATAATGAAATGTAAACCCAAATATTTACAGGTCAGATATTGAAGTCAGCCAACTCGCATCCCACTGTCATGTACTTTAACTGAAAAATCTAATAATAAAATTTTAAAAAATAAATAAATTGGAAAGGGGAATGAACGGTGAGGATTTGGTCAACCCAATGGACGGTGAGATGAGAGTGTTTATGAACGTTGGGGTTGGAGGCGGTAATGATGGTGAAGCCTAATGCGCATGGAAATCGCTACTGATTCCACCTTTTTTTTTTTTTCTCTTCTTTTTTTCTTTTCCTTTTTTTATTTTTATTTTTATCTTTCTCATTATTATTTTTAGGTCCCCTTACTTTCTTTTTCCTTTCATTATTATTTTATTTTTTTCGATCCACTCTAAAAAACATTTCAATAATAACTTAAATATTTTTTAAAATATTCAAAATTAAATTTCCAAATGTTTTACTAATACTTTTAAATTTTTTTAAAATTTTTTAAAAGACGGTAACCGTTGGTATTACATTTTAAAAATACTCGCGAACTTATTAAAGTAATATTATAATCTTAATTTTTTTTTAAAAAAAATAAAAAATTTTGAGGTAATTTATAAATTTTAGATAGATCGTTTCGTAGGATGTTGTTTGTGTAAGTGTGTCAGTAGTGTGTATTTGAGTGATGTGATTTATGTGTCTGTTGTGGTTTATAGAAGTGTATGTCTTTAGAAAGTGTGAATTTGGAGTTCGGGCGAGTAATGTCGGTTCTGTGGGAAGCTTGTATCCCTAAAGGGTATCATTTTGAGTGGAGTACTTTATGCATACAAAACTTCCATGATATCATAGTATACGTACATATTCATATTCATGGCATTTTTGTCATACTTTATAACATATTTCAATTCTCGGAGCCTCGAGAGTTGTACACACAGTCATATCATCTTGGTCATAAGATTTACATTCCTTGAAGTACGATATATCAAATAAAAACATACATAATATATCATTATGTATAATTGGAGAACGAGACAGAGAGGAAGGAGACATAGATTCCATCAAGGACAACTCGAAAGTTCAGCATCCCATTATGAATATACTAGCGATCCATTCGAAAACGAGATTATTCCTAGTAAATCTACGATATTTCTTTATCAATTTTATTTATTAAAATATCAAATAACTCTATATTAAATATGTGATTGAAAATTAAATTTTATATTTGGTAAACATATTTAATATTTTAAAATATAAATTTAAAAGTTTAAAAACATATTAAATATTTTCCAACAAAATTGGAAGAAAAATGTGAATTTAAACAATAAAAAAAATATAATAAATGTATAGATTAACGAGGGAATGTTGGGTCCATATCCAGATAGATAATAAAAGAAAATAAATAAAATAAAAAAAGAAAAAGAAAATAAAAAGTCTTGTAAAGGGAAATGCCGTGCCGGCAGATTCGGCGAAGATTTCTGTAAAACGGCACCGCACCATTATTCCCAAACACTGTGGACTCCTCCAATTGACAGCCTAATATAATATTAAATTAAATTAATTTCCTCCTTAACTGGGCCCCACACTTAATATCCTAGTCACATATTTTATTAAATATATATTTTTTGATTTATTTATTTTCTAATGGTTTTAAGATAATTTTTAATTATTTCTAATTTTTAAAAATATATATTCAAATTTAATGCAAATCTTATTAAATATTTAAAAACAAATAAATAAATGTTTTATTAACTAATATTTATTTTTATTAAAAATTTTAAAAATAAAATTTTCAATAAAAGATCTGACAATAAGTTTACGGTTAGCCTAAAAAATGTTTCAAACTGACTCAATCCAACCCACGAACATCTCATAGAATTTACTAGATATAAAATTTAAAATATTTACGTGATAGATCTATTAATTCTACATGTCTATGAGTTTGACATCGACATTTTTATTATATTATAAAAAAAATCTATGAAAAATACAAAATAAGCAACGAATAAAGATAAAATTATTTATTTAAGAATAAATGTCACGAATGTGGACATGTTAGACATTCGTTACCGCACAATACAACTCAAAAGATATTACCGTTACATATTATCTTTTTATATATTAGTTTATCAAATTTTCATTGTCATTTAATTATTTTATAAATTAATAAAAAATTTATAGTCTAATCCATAAACTTTCTTTAAAATTAATCGCGTCGATATGACTCAAAATTCAACCAACTTGAACTATCCAATCCAACCAAAACCTGGTTAGACGAACACGACTTTTCACAATGATACGATATTATTTAGTTTGAGCATAACCTCTCATGGCTTTAATTTGGACTTCCCCAAGAGGTCTCATGGCAATGGAGAGTGTATTTTTTTACTATAAACCCACGATTATTTCATAAATTAGCCGATGTCGGACTTTCATCATTCAACACAACTAATTGGGTTGGGCTAGATTTTTTCGTCTGTTTGAGTTACGTTTAATTTTTGAAAAACTAAAAATTCGAATTGGTTCGTGGGTTGACATTTTTTTGGACAAACTTGAAGATAGAGTTACAACGTAACCTTACTTTCTAAATTATTGTGAAAAATTAAGAATATTCGACGTTTGTAACCAATGTTATTGGCACGTTGTGACTTGTAAGTACTTGATATTTGAGTAGTGAGTAGAAAAGTAGCATTTCTCAAATAATTAAAAAATAAAAAAAAATAACCGAGCAACCCGACTGTAACAACCTAAGCTTACCACAAACAAATGCTGTCTAGCTTGTCCCATTACTTATTCTGGTCAGCCTCACAGTTTTAAAACATGTATGTTAGAGAGAGACTTACACACTCTTATGACCAATGATTCGTTCTCCTCACCAACCGATGTGAGATCCCACATCGATAATCCGACCCAACTTTTTAAAGTGGATTTGGTTGTAAACGGTACTCAACCGGTATACATCGTTCTTAAAAATATCTAATAAGTCTCTTAACTTTTAATTTTAGATATTTTTAATTTTGAAATAAATAAATAGCCGTTTAAATAATTTCTCACTCCACTTTTTGGTTAACCCCACAAACGACTTTTGGTCACGCCCCCACGACCCACACGCCTTCTCCTTTTTTATTTTTTATTTTTATTTTTATTTTGTTTTAATGATGAATATTACACGTCACAGCACCAAACGGTCTGAACCCGCTCCTTTAAAACGGCGTCTCTCACTCCCACGATCTCCGCCATTACCACCGCCATTTCCATTTCTTCTTCTCTCTCTGTCAACCCTAAACCCCTTATTCAACTTTCTCCACTCCCCCACAACCATGACTGACCAAGAAGTCGTTATCACCGATGTTCCCCTTGCTGAGAAGCCCAATAAGGACCTTCCTCCGCTGCCGGAGCCCGCCGCGAAGGAGCCATTGAAGGCGGAAGGAGAGGTTCCTGATGCGGCGGCGGAGGCTGAAGTGTTGAAACCTGCTGGTGATGATAAAGTCGTGGCGGATGCTGATTCCTTCAAGGAGGAGAGCACTAAACTCGCTGATCTTTCTGATTCTGAGAAGAAAGCTTTGGAAGAGTTTAAGCAGCTTATTCAGGAAGCGCTTAATAAGCACGAATTCACTGCTCAGCCTACGCCTCCGCCTCCGTCGTCATTGCCGGTTAAGGTTGAGGAATCTTCGTCGGAGGCTGTGGTGGAGAAGACAGATGAAACCGTCGATGATGCGCAGAAGCGCTCCGATGAAGAACAAGAGCCGCCGAAAGCCGAAGCTAAAATCGCCGAAGCAAATGCAGGTGAAGCAGAGAAAGAAGAGAAATCAAAAGAAAAACCGCCGCCTGCCGCGGAGGAAGTTGTGGTTGCAGTGCAAACCGAATCACTCGTGGATGAGGACGGAGCAAAAACAGTCGAAGCAATCGAAGAGACGATTGTCGCCGTTGCCGCCTCCGCCGCAGCACCATCTGAAGAAGCCGTAGACACAACGGCCAACCCTCCCCCGACTGCCGTGGTGCCGGAGGAGGTGTCAATCTGGGGAATACCGCTAATGGCGGACGAGAGAACCGATGTTGTACTACTGAAATTCCTCCGAGCGAGGGATTTCAAAGTGAAAGAATCATTCGCGATGATCAAGAACACGATCCAATGGAGAAAGGATTTCAAAATCGACGAACTGTTGGAGGAAGATTTAGGGAGCGATCTGGAGAAAGTAGCGTTCATGCACGGATCGGACAAAGAAGGGCATCCAGTCTGTTACAACGTGTACGGAGAATTTCAGAACAGAGAGCTTTACCAGAAAACATTTTCCGACGAGGAGAAACGGGAGAAATTTCTCCGTTGGAGGATTCAGTTTCTGGAGAAAGGCATCCGGAAAATGGATTTCAATCCCGGAGGAATTAGCACCATGGTTCATGTAAACGACCTGAAGAACTCTCCAGGGCTGGGAAAATGGGAGCTAAGACAGGCAACCAAACATGCCCTTCAGATCTTCCAAGATAACTACCCAGAATTCGTTGCCAAACAGGTCTTTCATTGAACTATAATTGTCGATGTTATGATTAATTAATGATCTGTTTCTGATTTTGGATTTGGTTTTGAATTTGGGTAGGTGTTCATCAATGTTCCCTGGTGGTATTTGGCTGTGAATAGAATGATGAGCCCATTTCTGACTCATAGAACTAAGAGCAAGTTTGTGTTTGCTGGACCTTCCAAATCTGCAGAGACCCTTCTGAGGTATGTTCTTATTTGGATTAAAGCTAGAGATATATTGTTCTTGAATTCTGTGTTTTCATATTGGAATCAGCGATTTGTGGTAATTTAGGGTGGAAATTAATTGGAAATTTTGGATAAACACACTACCACCAGGTACATAACAGCGCAAGAGCTGCCAGTGAAGTATGGAGGAATGAGCAAAGATGGGGAATTCGAGACATGTGATAGCGTCACTGAAATCACAGTGAAACCCTCAGCCAAACACGCCGTCGAATATCCTGTCACTCAGGTTCCTATTTCTTCTCTCCTTCTTTTTCCTTAAATTTTTTAGAAATATAGAAATGAAAACCAAAGATAGTGATGAAATTTGAAAATGTTTGCGTTGGAAGATGTGCATTTCATTGGATTCTCTGGACACGACAGTCCAAAATGACCCATTATGTCTGTCTCTCTGTCTCTCTGTCTCTCTCTCACTCCCTGTTTCTTTATTTTAAAGCGTCTTTGAAATTCTCTGTTTTTGACTGTCTATGCCTTCTCATGATACCCTTTTACACTTTGGATCCTATTACTTCCCAAATTTCAATTTCTTTTGCCATTTCCTTTTCTCTTAGGTCTAGTTTTATAACCCATCTTGTCGTATTATTGAGAAAAACTTTTTAATTTCTCTACTCAAATTTCATTAGCTAATTGATTTTTTTGAAATTTAGATGATGATTAGGTATGTTGAGAGACATAACACAACACTTTGATGGGTTTGAGGTGAAATTGGAGTTGATATTGATGTCGACGTTGATGTGGATGTGGGAGGTTCGAGTGGTACTTTTGTGTCGTTCATTAGTCTAGAACATCTCTTTAATTATCCGTCATAATGTACACACATAATTGAAATTTAGACAATAGTTAGGCAAGTTGATTTTGATGTCGATGTTGATATCGTCTATGTGGTTGTGTACGCATGTGGGTTCATTAGTTTTGAGATTGTCTACTAGTTGATTCTTTAATCATCTGCTATAAATACAAGCATAATTGAAACTAGATGATGATAGCTAGATAAGTTTAGAGACATAAATAAAATTTATGATGGCGGGTTTAAGGTGAAATGATGAGAGTTGATATTGATGTCGATGTTGATAGTGTTAATGTGGTTGTGTATTCATGTGGGTTCGTGTTAGTTTTGAGATTGTCGGCTAATTAATTCTAAAACATCTCTTTAATCATCTGATGTACATGTACACGCATAATTAAAATATGTTGATGTTGATATGGTTGATGTAGGCATGTACTGTGACGTGGGAGGTTCGAGTGGTCGGATGGGATGTGAGCTATGGGGCGGAGTACGTACCGAGCGGGGAGGGAAGCTACACGGTGATAATCGACAAGGCAAGAAAAGTGGCGTCGTCGTCACAAGACCATCCTGTTCTTACAAACACATTCAAGATATCCGAGGCTGGTAAGGTGGTTCTGTCCATTGACAATCCGACCAACAAGAAGAAGAAACTCCTCTACCGCTTCAAGACCAAATCTCTATGAACCCTAAATCCATTTTTTCTATATATATTTCCCCCAAAAAAAAAAAAAAAAACATAAAATTTTGAATTCCTTGTTGTGAGATGTTTTTTTCTTTCCTTTTCTAAGCTCATGGGTGTTATGTAATCTAATCATTGTTCATGTTTTTTTCTTTTTTTTTCTTGTGTTTTTATTTATTTAATTTATTTATTTTTCTTTTATCCTCTCTCTCTCTCTCTCTCTCAAATTATTTTTAGATTTGTTATAAATTATTAATTTATTTTTATGAAGTATATAAAATATAAAATAATAATGTATTTATTTTGGTGTAGTGTAGTTTTCTCCAATTTTCGGAATAAGTTGATGGTGGAAGATTAAATTAACTAAATTTTTTTAAGATTAAGAAAGATTTTAATAACAATAATAAGTAGAGTTGTTTTGAGACAAATAAGGACCCACCACGTGGCTCAAATGGTTTGATTTAGTGATATTGTAACTGCCCTCGCCTTCATTCTCACACGGTTTTTTATACCCTTCTAAGGAATGCTTCAATCTCCTCTCTAATCGACATGGAGATCACAACCCGCCCCTCTTAGGGGTTACATTCTCACTGGCCTACTGCCCGGTGTTTGACTCTAATACCATTTGTAAAACCTCAAACTTGTCACTAGTAGATATTGTCTGCTTTGACCCATTACGTATCGTCGTCAACCTCATGGCTTTCAAAACGCGTCTACTAGGGAGGAATTTTCAAATTTTATAAGATATGTTACGTTCCCCATATAAGATCTCACATATATGATAGACGTTCAATTACTTTATATGTAAAGAAATAAAAGGAAAGAATGTAAATGTTTGGAAGAGACAAAACATTGTAAATAGAGAATGAAATAAACGGCTTCATTGGAGGACGTTTTGTTTCAAATATATAATATTTAAATACAAAAGTTATTTACCTCCTCTTTTGTAGTCTTTTTAGGAATCCCGAGACCAAGTTTTATCGTTTAACAAAGTTTTTTTTGGACCAATTTGAAACTTTAAGTTGGTTGGGTCGATGAATGACTTGAACAGTTGTTCTACTCTATTTTCTTGAGTTGGATTGTCTCGCTTTTTTTTTTTTTATTATTATTATTTTAAAAAAATCATATTTATCTATAAATGAGTTAACAAAAACAATGTCAACCCACCAATCGAACCGCAACTCAACTCAAAACATTTGTTATAAGGGTGTGTAAACCTTTCCTTAACAAATGCATTTTAAAATCACGAAAGTAACGATGACATATAACAGGCCAAAACAGATAATATTTGCTACCGCTGCGCTTGAGGTGTTACAAATGATATTAGAGCCAGCCACTAAAGGGCGCGATGCATTAATAGGAGTAGGGCTAGACCCTCCCATAGATTGAGTTTGGTTCACATAAATGCAAACTTTATGCATTACATTGACTCGTAGATTCTTCTAAAGTTAAACTAATACAAATTTATGGATTTTTGATACAATTATATATATTAAATAATTTTTAATTGTATGAAATATAATTTTTCATAATATATATTAAAATTAAAAGGTGAATTTTAATTAAATGTTTAAGAATAAATAAATAGATATTTGAGGAGCTAATATTTTACTTTTATTAAAAATAAAAATTAAATATATTTATTTTGATTATTACCCCCATTTTAAAATCCTAATCCCAGCATCTACATAGCTCCAGCTCCAGTTTCTTCCTTAGCGCCGGCAATGGCTATCACAAATCAGTTGGCCTTTCAGCTCTCCATTTCCTCAACCAAAACATTCATCTTCCGCCGCTTCTCCGCCGCTCAAAAACCCCTTCCATCCATCTCCTCTGCTACACCCTTCAAATCATCACCGAAGAATTCCAAATCCGACAACCGAGCGACAGCTACTGTTCCAACCCCAATGCAATTCAACGCAAGTGAGTTCTTCAATTTTTTCACTACCGTTTTGTTTTCTGTTCACCTCTTGCCCTTTCTTTCACGATAATTGGGGCTTCTGAATTCATATCCGTTTGTTTTTAATCTTTGAAACCCTATGAAATGTATCCACCGTCACTCACGAACTTTTCTTAGACTGGAAAATCATTGAATAAATGGCTAGGAACTAAGTTGTGCGTGCGTGTGTGTGGTGCTTCTTGGGCTCTTGCAGAGTTCCCAGGATTCTAATAAGAACGCTGTGTTGAGGATTGTTGGGAGAGGAGTCTCACGTCTGCTAATTAAGGGGTCGATCATGGGTTTATAAGTAAGGAATACATCTCCATTCGCATGAGGCCTTTTGGAGAAACCAAAAGCAAAGCTATGAGAGCTTATGTTTAAAGTGGATAATATCGTACCATTGTGGAGAGCCGTGGTTTCTAACATGCTGTTGGGATAGGATTAGGAATACTATTTGATTAATAAGGTCGGGACGTTGTTATGGTCATTCTGATTTGTTATTAATAGTGGGTATGAAAGGATGAATGTGTGCATTGTGTTAGGAAGCACGGTTCTCCACAATGGTATGATATTATCTATTTTGAGCCTAAACTCTCATGGCTTTGCTTTTGGTTTCTCCAAAAGGCTTCATACCAATGAAGATATATTCCTTACTTATAAACCCATGATCGTTCCCTTAATTAGCCAATGTGAGACTCCCTCCCAACCATTCTTAACAATCCTCCCCTCGAACAAAGTATACCATAGAGCCTCCCCTGAGGCCTATGTAGCCCTCGAACAGCCTCCCCATAATTGAGGCTCGACTCCTTTCTCTGGAGCTCTTGAACAAAGTATACCGTTTGTTCGACGCTTGAGAATTCTATTTGACATGGTTAAGCTAAGGGCATGACTTTGATACAATGTGTTAGGAAACACGACTCTCCAGAATGGTATGATATTGTCCACCTTGAGCATAAACCCTCACGGTTTTGCTTTTGGTTTCCTCAAAAGGTCTCATACCAATGGAGATGTACTCCTTACTTATAAACCCATGATCATCCTTTATTAGCCAATGTGAGACTCCCTCCCAACAATCCTCAACAATCCTCCCATCGAACAAAGTATACCATAGAGCCTCCCCTGAGGCCCATGTAGCCCTAGAACAACCTCCCCTTAATTGAGGCTCGACTCTTTTCTCTGGAGCTCTCGAACAAAGTACACCCTTTGTTCGACACTTGATCACTTTTGACTACACTTTCGAGACTAGAAACTTCTTTCTTCGACACTTGAGGATTCTATTGACATGGCTAAGTTAAGGGCATGACTCTCATACCATGTGTTAGTAAACACACTCTCCATAATAGTATGATATTGTCCACTTTGAGCATAAGCTCTTATGGCTTTATTTTTGATTTCTCCAAAAGACCTCATACCAACCGAAATATATTCCTTACTTATAAACTCATAATCATCCCCTTAATTAGCTAACGTGAGACTCCCTCCCAGCAATCCTCAACACACGAGGGAGGTTCTAAGTACCTTGAGTATTTGGCTTATCTTGTAGTTCTTCTATCTTCTATGTTTCAATATTGTTCTAGAACTTGCTTCTCAGGTGCACGAACGAACGATGTAGCCACAACGGAAATGGAAGAGCAAGCAGAGATGGAAGTTGCAGAAGGATATACCATCTCTCAATTTTGTGATAAAATAATTGACATTTTCATGAATGAGAAGCCCAAAACTAAAGAATGGAGGAAGCTTTTGGTGTTTAGGGAAGAGTGGAAAAAGTATAGGGAGAGCTTCTACAGTCATTGCCAAAGGCGAGCAGATTGGGAGAGTGATCCAATCATGAAAGAGAAGTTACTTTCACTTGGTAGAAGGGTCAAAAGGGTATGTACTTATCCTCTTCTTCTTCCTCTACATTTGTTCTTTAAACTTTCGTGCTACGATTTTTATTCACGAAAACCATTTCCGACGACAATATACAGATCGATGATGAAATGGAGATCCACAGTGAACTTCTCAAGGAATTACAGGACAGCCCGACCGACATTAATGCGATAGTTGCCAAGCGGCGCAAAGAGTTCACAGAGGATTTTTTTAAGTTCCTTACTTTGGTTTCAGAAACCCATGACAGTTTGGAAGATCATGATGGTAATAGTTTGAATACTTTCAATGATTTATCTTAGTTTTGGCATTGGATTAAACCAAGACTCACATAAATTCAGTCTAGATTTGATCTCAGATTTAGTTCATGTTTATTGCATCCTTATCTTTGAACCATCTTTACAAGTATTTAGATAAACTTAATCGTGTAATTTAGCCGGGATTATAAATTCTCGTAGTCCCACATTGGCTAATTAAGAGGAAAATCATGGGTTTATAAGTATGGAACACTATCTCCATTAGTATGAGGTCTTTTTGGAGAAGCCAAAAGCAAAATCATCAGAGCTTGTGCTCAAAGTAGATGATATCATACCATTGTGGAGGTTCGTGATTTCTAATTAGGTATCGGGGCCATGCCCTAACTTAACCATGTCAATAAAACCCTCAAATGTCGAACAAATAAGTTGTGAGCCTCAAAGGTGTAGTCAAAATTGACTCAAGTGTCGAACAAAGGGTGTACTTTGTTCAAGGGCTACAGAGAAGGAGTGGTGCCGCGATTAAGGGGAGGCTGTTCGAGGGCTTCATAGGCCTCAGGGGAGGATTGTTGAAGATTATTAAGAGTAGTCCCACATTGACTAATTAAGAGGAAGATCATGGGTTTATAAGTACGGAACACTATCTCCATTAGTATGAGGCTTTTTGGGGAAACCAAAAGCAAAGCCATGAGAGCTTATGCTCAAAGTGGACAATATCATACCATTGTGGAGGTTCGTGATTCCTAATATAGTATAAGAGCCATGCCCTTAACTTAGCCATGTCAATAAAATCCTCAAATGTCGAACAAAGAGTTGTGAGCTTCAAAGGTGTAGTCAAAAGTGGTCTCGAAAGTGTAGTCAAAAGTGACTTAAGTGTTGAACAAAGGGTGTAATTTGTTCGAGGACTCTAGAGAAGGAGTCGAGCCCCGATTAAGGGGAGGCTGTTCGAGGGCTCCATAGGTCTCAGGGGAGGCTCTATGGTGTACTTTGTTCAAGGGGAGGATTGTTGAGGATTATTGAGAGGAGTAGTCCCACGTTGGCTAATTAAGAAGAAGATCATGGGTTTATAAGTATGAAACACTATCTCCGCCTTTTGGGGAAACCAAAAGCAAAGCCACGAGAGTTTATGCTCAACGTGGACAATATCATACCATTGTGGAGGGTCGTGGTTCCTAACAGCTCCATCATGCCTTTTCACTTTAGAGCGGAATAATAAAAGTTATAGTTCTTCATATTTTGTTTCCCTAAATTAGCTTTGCGATTATTAGTCGAAAAGTTTGTATCATGGATACACGTTGTTATCTAGGAGATAGAGTTACTCTAATCTTGACGAAGATTTTATCACTAGTTATCTCTTAATTACTTTTTCTATTCGAGCAGCGGTGGCTCGACTGGCAGCCAGATGTCTGTCTGCAGTTAGTGCTTACGATCGAACATTAGAACACGTGGAGACGTTGGATTCAGCACAGGTCAAATTTGATGATATACTGAATTCTCCCTCATTGGATGTGGCTTGTGAGAAGATTGCAAGTCTTGCAAAGGCAAAGGAACTTGATTCATCATTGATCCTTTTGATAAACAGTGCTTGGGCTTCTGCTAAAGAATCCACAACCATGAAGAATGAGGTAACCTTTAGCTTTAAAATGTCCTTGCTCACAATATTACTTGCTGCTTGTTAACTTCGAAGTTCTCGGACGTAACCCCCCTGCACCACTCCAGTTTTGCTCGAGTTTTTCAAATTAGTCATTTCTGAGACGGTCCATTGTCTTTGTTTTATGCACCACCCTAGTGTTGCTCGAGTTTTTAAAATTATTCATTTATGAGACGGTGTATTGTCTTTGATTCATGCACCACCCCAGTTTTGCTCGAGTGTTTCAATTTAGTTACTTATGAGACGGTCTATTGTCTTTGATTCCTGCACCACTCTAATTTTGCTCGAGTTTTTCAAATTAGTCATTTCTGAGATGGTCTATTGTCTTTGATTCATACACCACCCCAATTTTGCTTGGGTTTTTCAAATTAGTCATTTTTGAGATGTTTCATGCTACCACCCCATATTTGCTCGAGTTTTTCGAAGTAGTCATTTTTTTAGCGGTCTATTGTCTTTGTTCACGCACCACCCCAGTTTTGTTCGAGTTTTTCAAACTAGTCATTTCTGAGCGGTCTATTGTTTTTGTTTCACGCACCACTCCAGATTTGCTCGAGTTTTTCAAAGTAGTCATTTCTGAGCGGTCTATTGTCTTTGTTTCATGCACCACCCTAGTTTTGCTCGAGTTTTTCAAATTAGTGATGGTCTATTGTCTTTGTTTCATGCACCACCCCAGTTTTGCTCGAGTTTTTCAAATTAGTAATGGTCTTGGTCTATTGTCTTTGTTTCATGCACCACCCCAGTTTTGCTCGAGTTTTTCAAATTAGTAATGGTCTATTGTCTTTGTTTCATGCACCACCCCAGTTTTGCTCGAGTTTTTCAAATTAGTAATGGTCTATTGTCTTTGTTTCATGCACCACCCTAGTTTTGCTCGAGTTTTTCAAATTAGTGATGGTCTATTGTCTTTGTTTCATGCACCACCCCAGTTTTGCTCGAGTTTTTCAAATTAGTAATGGTCTATTGTCTTTGTTTCATGCACCACCCTAGTTTTGCTCGAGTTTTTCAAATTAGTGATGGTCTATTGTCTTTGTTTCATGCACCACCCCAGTTTTGCTCGAGTTTTTCAAATTAGTAATGGTCTATTGTCTTTGTTTCATGCACCACCCTAGTTTTGCTCGAGTTTTTCAAATTAGTCATTTTTGAGCGGTCTATTGTCTCTGTCTCACGCACCACCCCAATTTTGCTCGAGTTTTTCAAACTAGTCATTTTTTAGACGGTCTATTGTTTTTGTTTCACGCACCACCCCAGTTTTGCTCGAGTTTTTCAAACTAGTCATGTCTAAGATGGTCTATTGTCTTTGTTTCACGCACCACCCCAGTTTTGCTCGAGTTTTTCAAACTAGTCATTTCTGAGACGGTCTATTGTCTTTGTTTCACACATTTTTTTTTTGTTCGGAGAAACCGAGCTTTCACTTTTAGGTGCAACTATTATGTCACCTTCTCTGTCTTTCTGTGTGTGAATGTAGGTGAAAGAAATAATGTATCATTTATACAAAGCCACAAAGAGCGGTCTAAGAAGCATGGCCCCTAAAGAAATAAAGCTATTAAAGCATTTGCTTAACATCGTAGATCCTGAAGAACGATTTTCTGCTTTGGCAACAGCCTTCGCCCCAGGTGATGGAAGTGAACCAAAAGATCCAAATGCTATTTACACGTGAGTAACTCTGATATACATTATTTTCCATCAACATTTCATATTTCTACTACTTAGTTTGGTCTTTGAACTCGTAAGTGGTGAGATCCTACATCGGTTGGAGAGGGAAACAAAGCATTCCTTATAAGGGTGTGAAAACCTCTCCCTAGTAGACGCGTTTTAAAACTTTGAGGGGAAGCCTGGAAGGGAAAGACCAAAGAAGACAATATTTGTTAGTGGTGGGCTTGGACGGTTAGAAATGGTATCAGAGCCAGATACTGGACGGTGTGTCAGTGAAGGCGTTGGGTCCTCAAGGGGGGTGGATTGTGAGATCTCACATTGGTTGGAGAGGGGAACGAAACTTTCCTTATAAGGGTGTGGAAACCTCTCTCTAGCAGGCGCGTTTTAAAACCTTAAGGGGAAGCCCGGAAGGAAAAGCCCAAAGAGGATAATATTTGTTAGCGACGGGCTTGGACGGTTAGAAATGGTATTAGAGCCAAATACTGGGCGGTGTGCCAGCGAGGATGCTGTGCCCTCAAGGGGGTGGATTGTGAGATCTTACATTGATTGGAGAGGGAAACAAAGCATTCCTTATAAGGGTGTGAAAACCTTTCCCTAGCAGACGCGTTTTAAAACCTTGAGGGGGAAATCTGGAAGGGAAAACCCAAAAAGGACAATATTTGTTAGCAATGAGATTGAACGGTTAGAAATGATATCAGAGCTAGATACCAAGCGGTGTGCTAGCGAGGATGCTGAACCCCCAATGTGGTGGTGGGGGGGAGGGGGTCCCACGTCAATTTGAGATGAGAACAAAGCATTCCTTATAAGGGTGTGGAAACCTCTCCCTTGCAAACGCGTTTTAAAGTCGTGAGACTGACGACGATACGTAATAGGCCAAAGTGGGCAATATCTTCCAGCGATGGCCTCAGACCATTACATAAGTTTAGTGGTTCAAAAGAACTATTCAGGGTTTGAGTTTTAAGCCCGTACGTACAGTGCTATAGGCTCATTTTCTTCAAAATTCGAGTTAAAATAAACATATTTGAACATTCTCCACAACAATGTCGAAAAAAAACGGCAGTGGCTTAGATTTTTCACACACGTGCTTCAAAGAACCTAATTAGAGTTCCAATTTTAAGCCTGTACATAAAGTGCTAGGGACTCTTTTTCTTTGAAATTTGAGTCAAAATCATCGTAGTCTATAATGTTTGGTTATTTTAATTATTGTCTTTATTTTGTGACTCTAAATTTGGAAGCCATATAGGCGAGTCGAGGCTAGTAATGAATAAGGAACACTTAATGCATGCCTAAACTAAATCTCAACGCTCGTCTTAGCTAACCATCTATACGGTTAGCTTAGACGAGTGTCGAGATTTATAACATTGACGACCAAAATAACAGAATTAAATACTTACAAGTGTTGTTGTAATGGAACAGAACTCCGAAAGAGCTGCATAAGTGGATAAAGATCATGCTTGATTCATACCATCTGAACCAGGAAGACACAGACATCAGAGAAGCAAGGAAAATGGCTCAGCCTATTGTTATACAAAGGCTTTTCATTCTCAAAGATACCATTGAAACTGAGTATTTGGAACAAAATGAGTCGCAGAATGCTCAATCAAAACCAAATCATGTCTCTACAAATGCAGTTTCCATATAGTTGTAAGTGTCTCTCATTTTTTGTAATCTAGCCAGCACTAGGATCATTAGAATAGTTATAAAGTTAGGTAACCCGTGTCACGATATGACTTCTATTTTTAATAGATTTTTGTCGATATTTTTTGTGCTAAACTCGATTGTTTCTTATTACAATTGTTAGATTGCTTTTTCTTCTGTTTGTAGTTTTAGTTAACGTTGTAGGTTCATAATTGTGAGATCCCACATCGGTAGGAGAAGGGAACGAAAGATTCTTTATAAGGGTGTGGAAACCTCTCTCTGTACGCGTTTTAAAAACCTCGAGGGGAAGCTCTGAAGGAAAAGCGGACAATATCGGCTAGCGGTGGGTTTGAGCTTAGGCTGTTATAGTAACCTTTTCATTTCAATCATGCTAATTCTCATTTGTTTGTTTCCAGTAGGAAAAGGGACTTCAATAAGGTCATTGTCGGACATGTATGTTAAAATGCTGAAAATCCATTACTCTTGAGATCGATTACAATACGTAAATTCTACTTATATTCTACTTGTAATGGTTGATTTTGGGAAAACGAGCAAATGTTAAGCAAAGGGGGAGCTCACTACTTTGGTATACTTTAGAGAGGTTGAGAACTACTAATCTTTTGGTTGCTTAATCGGTTGAGTTCTGTTCTAGTTGCATATATATATTAGCAAGGAACAGAGAATGAGGCTACAATCTCAATCTCCATCCCGATACAAAAACGAGAATTTTCTCCCGTCTTGTCTACCCAGAATTCTTTCCATTCTCTCTATTTTGTCGCCATTTCACCATTTACGAGTGATGGTTGTTTTTCAACATCAAAATCTTTCATTCGAAATCAAATGTTATCACTGAATCAAACGCAACTCAAACAGCTTCATAACCTAACCCGAACTAACCCTGTGTTGAGTTGGATTGCATTGATCGATTTTTTCAGGTCATCAGAAACCATGTAGCTGCTTCGAACTTGAGTTCATTCCATTGCAACTACTCTTTCATTCATCATGATTTATAGTAAGCACAAGGTTTACACACCAAAAATCCTTCCACCTACTTTGAATTATATGTCAATAACACAGCTTCTTCCATCATACAGTTCATTGACAAACAGTGTCAATGCAAAACCATCGACTTAAACACAACAAGCACAGCAGACCCTAAACCACCAAACTATATATGAAAACCTTCGACCTTCGACCTTCGAAAATAGACGACTGTGGTGTGCTATAATAAATATTAACAGACTATACACACGAGTACGACGCCGAGAACATACGAAGTAATCTAAGCACACAAACCTGAATGAATAGTAACCGGAGAGATACACGCTTCTAACTGACCAAGAATTCTCCGCTTGCATGAACTTCTTTCACCCTCTTATCATACTCGTCTTCTTCTTCCTCTTCCTCTTCTTCCACCTTTCCATCGACATCCTCACTGCCTTCTTCGTCGTCTTCTTCTTCGGTTGCCCATCCAAAACCTTTGACGGGTTTTGACGATGGCGGTGGGTTTCTAGCCTCCCCCACAATTTTCATAATTTCATCCACAGTTTGGAGGGAGAAGCTCGGGTTGTCTCTCTTGTAATACGCTGCTTGAGCTGATTCGGTCAGTTCTCTTGGCAAGTTCTTCAAGAACCATGGATGATTCTTAATCTCCATTAAAGAAATTCTCTGTTAAACCATACAAATGTAGAGGTACTCAAATATTAAAAACGAGCGTATAAAAACGTCGTGGGGATGTCCCTATTGGCAGGGGAACATAGTGCAACAGAACGATATAAAAACTGAAGATTCGAAACATGAATGAAAAGTCGGGAAGTCAAATATTTGACCTCGGCTACTCCCACAAACCTGAGATGTAAGTTATATAAAAAAGTGAAGTAAACAACAAATGTGTTGTTCATCTTGATCTACCCTCAGTTATGTTTACAATCATTTATGAACAGTTGGGAACCTCACCTCTCCCAAACCTCTTTAAGGACCTCGCCACACCACTAAGAATTCTACTGTTTCTCTCAATCCACACTCCCCACAAGAAAGCAAAACAACAAGGCTGCCACAAGACCCTCCCTCCCCTTATTACGAAAGGGCGAGTTCGTCACGATCTCCACAAATAAAGACTAACATCCCTATTACGCACCCCAACACCGCAAACCAAACTAAAACAGAACTTTAGAGGATGGAAGCAAATAAGCAAACTGCCAACCACACGAGATAATTAGGATCCTCCTCCTACTGCAAGTGCAAAACCAAGAAAGAAGGTTCACCACCTCCAAAGACTCTCGACCAGTGGGAGGATGACGAAACGCAATAAAAGCTATCGCCCAGGAAAAGCCCTCTTGGGCGCTAGCAAAGGATGGCTGCAGAATTCAAACAAAAGCCATCTGCAAAGAATCTTCTTACCATTTACACCATTTCTCTCTATCCTTTAAGGTCCCCCCTTATACTAAACATATTGAATTCTTCTACATTCCTTTGTTAAAACCTTCAAAACAGCAAGAACTCCTCTTTTGCTGGTTATCTTTCGGATCCAACAACAACCAGTTTCTTATCTTCTTGAAGATCTGAAGATTCAGAGGAGTGATTATCAAGCCATCCAGTGGGTTTATTTGTGGCACTACCAAATGGAAATGTTGAAACAACTTCTTCCTATGAGTAGAGTATTTTCCTGTTCTTCTCTCTTTCATCTGAATCAATGGTATATATGTGTCTTTTACCCTTCACTTTTGAATTACTAACCTCTTCATCATCCCAAACACAAGTGAAGCGTAGCAGGTCAAACCCACCGCTAGTAGATATTGTCCGCTTTGGCCTGCTATGTATCGCCATCAGCCTCACGGTTTTAAAACGCGTCTATAAGGGAGAGGTTTCCACACCCTTATAAGGAATACTTCGTTCCCCTCTCCAACCGATGTGGGATCTCACAATCCACCCCCCTTGGAGGCCCAGTGTCCTCGCTGGCACACCGCCCGGTGTCTAGCTTTGATACAATTTGTAACAGCCCAAGCCCACCGCTAGCAGATATGGTCTGCTTTAGCCCGTTACATATCACCTTTAGCCTCACGGTTTTAAAACGCGTCTACAAGGAAGAAGTTTCTACACTCTTATAAAGAATGCTTTGTTCCCCTCTCCAACCGATGTAGGATCTCACATGAAGAAAGCTACAACCATGGTGCCAGCATACAACAACAAACTGACGAGAGAGAGAAGTGTTGGAGTGATTAATATGTGTTCGACAAGTATCAAATGTTAGAATTTCTAATACATATCGTGAACAAACACATTACCGAAACTAAGATATCTGCACTTCGTACATTGTAACTCATATCAGTCTACCGAGACTATAATTTTATCAAAAATCAGTCTCATAAATGTGATGAAAAGAGGGCAACACCAAGGCAGGAAAAAAAGGCTTAGAACATACTTAGTCGTGAACTAGTGGATTGTATGGTGAAATAAACATCACTTCAGCAGGGGAAATAGAGTATGAAATGAGCTAACGGAGAGTAAATAGCCTTCTACAAACATACAGTTAGCAATGCATCAACCAATGTCGGTATAGTTTCTTAGATTTCCTTAGATAAACATAATATTCTGTATAAACTACAAATATAATGCATAGACATTGCACATAAACTTGCCAATGAAACTTACCCTTGATGGATTAGGGACAAAAATACGAGAGAGAAGGTGTCGACAGTCTTGAGATATATGAACATAGTCTGGAATTTTGTACTGAACAGCCATAATACGCTGCCAAATAAAAAATAAAATAATAAAAAAGATGAATTACTTTTCTTTCCAAAGTGGCAATGTTGGGAAGTGATATACCTGAATCGTTTTCCTAAAATTTTTAGGATCCTCCTGATCCTCGAAAGGGTATGCACCAACCAACATGACATAAAGAGTTACTCCACATGACCACACATCTGCCATCTAAAAACAGGATAAAGAAATCAATTTAAAGAAGAAAAAAAAAAATAGCTGCTGCATTTGAGAAGAAAGTATATTCATTAATTCTTCTCCTACCAATAAGTATCTTACCATTTATTAGAAAAACTAAACTCTATCATGGTTACTAACTTATTATCTATGAGAGTCATTTCTCAATCGAAATGGACGTGAAACCATGTGTGTTGCTAACGTGCATAAGGCCTAACGTGAAACCATGGATGTTGGACGTAGCTAAGTTTTCACCAATATGATATCATCAACCCACTGAACTGGATGTTCATAAGCACCTTGCCGTCATACTCTCTTCGAGAAAGAACTTCTGGTGCTATATATGCTGGAGTACCAACAGTTGATTTTGGTCTTGAGTGCAGCAGGGATGACTAAACAAGAAATTGATAAGTTGGTTAGAAATGGTAGATGATGCCAATGGATCAAACAGCTTTGCATTTTCACAAACCTTGGAGTAACCGAAGTCGCATATCTTCAAGCGAGGTGCGGTGCTTCCATCTAAAAGTGTATTTTCTAGCTTAAGATCTCTATGACATATTTGCTGCAAAGTGAAATCAATTAGAAAGCGAACTCGATTTTTTAACCAGAAACTACACAATCTTCATTGGATTTTACCATTGAATGGCAATAGTTGACACCAGAAATTAGCTGCTGGAAGAAATATCTAGCCTGTAAAATGAAATAGGGTCAAAATGTCAAACAAAGAAATCGTGATTCCTAACATGGTATCAGAGCCATGCCCTTAAATTAGCCATGTAATATAATCCTCAAAATGTCGAACAAAGAAGTTGTAAGCCTCGAATGTGTAGTCAAAAGTGACTCGAGTGTCGAGCAAAGGGTGTACTTTGTTCGAGGACTCCAAAGAAGGAGTCAAGCCTCAATTAAAGGGAGATTGTTCGACTCAGAGGAGGCTCTATAGTGTACTTTGTCCGAGGGGAGGATTGTTGGGAATAATATGGATTTATAAGTAAGGAATACATCTCCATTGGTATGAGGCCTTTTGGGGAAGCCCAAAGCAAAGCCACGAGAGCTTATGCTCAAAGTGGACAATATCATACCATTATAGAGAGTCGTGATTCCTAACAAAAAAGGAAAAATGGATAAGGAGGTAGACCTCATCTTCACTGAAACGGCCAGCATTACAAATTCTTTCAAACAGCTCTCCCCCAGCAGCATATTCCATCACTATAGCCAAATGCGTTGGTGTCAAAACAACCTGCAAATCATAAACCAACTTCAAATCTATTTCTTAATCCAAAACTTGATGCATTTAACAGCTTCATCACGTTCTTAATTCATAGAATCAAAATTTTGGCAATTGCATGATATTAGATTACAGAAATCTTAAAAGGGTAAGAACTTGCCTCCTTGAAACGAATTATATTAGGATGCCGAAGCGATCGATGGTTTATAATCTCTCTAGCCACATTCTCATCTATCTGTCAATACAATCAAAACAGAAAGAAACAGCCACAAATCGTCTTAAATGATCAAAATCCCCCAATTCAAGAAGCCATAGAGAACAAGGTTGAGATAAATCAAAATCCCCAACTTCTTCGAAACAGAAGATTTTCATATAATTTCCAGTGGAAAATGGAGAGAAGAAGAAGAAACCTTGTGACCGCGCTCTATGTACTTCATGGCAACAAGCTCTTTGGTTTCCTTGTGGCGGAGGAGTCTGGCAACGCCGAAATTGCCAGCGCCCAGATCCTTAACGATCTCGTATTTGTCCATCCGAGCTGCAGAATCGAAGAACAGAGCGAGGCAGAAGCAAAAAAGGAGAGAAGAAAAAGAAGAAGGGGAAAATGGAAGGGAATTGAGAGGGTGGTAAAGAAGAGCTAAAAATGGTAGGGATCAGATCCAAAAAGCAAAATGGGTTCCTCCATATATATAGTGGTGGGGTCAGGGAGAAGCCATAAACGAGAGAGAGAAGGAGAGGCATTACGCTAAATCACATGTAAAAGAAGGAATTACAATGGAGAATGAGAATGAATGTCTTTCATGGACGCTACGATACCAATTATTCCTTCTCTCTTCCTTTCTTCTTCTTCTCTCTCATATTGGATTCCTCCATTTTTCTACTCTCAAAATCCATTATGTATATATATATATATAGATAATTATATTTATTTATTACTTCGAACTCTTAAATTAAAAAATTTATGGTTGGGTTCCATTGAGTTGGGTTCATTTTTTAATAAGAGTTGTTTGGGTTGTAAAAATTTATGAACAATTGAGTTAGAGTCTAAAAAATGTCTCAATGCAATTCACGGAACACCTCTGAAAAAAAATATACTTCAAATATAAAATTAGTGTAATAAAAAAGTGATTTTAAGTGTCGAACATTGTTCAAGGGCTTCGGAGAAAGGAGTCGAGCCTCGATTAAGAGGAGACTGTTCGAGGGTTCCATAGGTCTTAGGGGAGGCTCTATGGTATACTTTGTTGGAGGAGAGAATTGCCGAGAATTATTGATGGGGGAGTTTCACATCGGCTAATTAAAGGGATGATCATCTCCATTGGAACGAGACATTTAGAGAAAACAAAAAACAAACCCACGAGAGCTTATGCTCAAAGAGATTTGAAACGACACGTTTAAGTATCGTCAATGTGTCATAATCTCGGCATGCAAATCCCATGTGACATGCACAAAACTTCAAAATCTCTCATAAAGCTGCTTAGTTGTTGTTGATGGCCACATTTGTTGGCGTCTCGTAAAGGAAGTTTGAGGTGAGCTGAATGAGTGATGTGCAAAGCCACAAATGAAGCACACAACGACACACCTTAGGGTTATATAGCAATCACTTGTCTACTGCATGACCAGAGTGCTTGGTTTTGAGCCCAATGGCATGCCATTCACTGTAATATAAACACACTTTCCACTCATAACTATGCTACAAAAGGTAACTAAATCGTAAATGGAAGGTTTAGCCTCACGAGCTTCATCTAAATTATCTTCTTTCGAAAAGAGAACCACCTCACTTTGAACCAGCAACCTCCTCAACACTCAACGCTAAATATATGGCGTAGAAAGCGGTCGATCAATGAACTAACGTTTTATTTTTATTTAAAACAATAATTTGAATATATGACTCAAACAATCCAACTCAAAAGATTTATGCTTGGATTGAGTTCATTACTTAATAAGAGATGTGTTGGTTGAAAAATTTACAGATCCGAGCAACTGGGTTGGGTCTAAAATATGTTCCAACCCAACCCACGAACACTCCTACTTCAAATACTCTACTCCATTCATTAAAGCTAACTTATTTTAGATTAAGAAATACACGTGCATAACACGACAAATGCACTTGATAATACTTGGGAGGTGAAAATAGTGTTCAAAAAGCTAATTTTCAAAAGTAAAATAGTTATCGAACGAAATTTTTATAACACGATTTTCAATATAAGCTCGTTCGAATACATCTACGAGTAGGTATACACAAGTAGTATTCAAACTTGTGTCATACCCTTATTTATTTTAACAACGCCGGCATGCAAATCCCTGATTAGTTGTTGTTGTCTTGTAAGGGAAGTTTTGGAGGTGAGGTGAAGGCGAAGGGGCTGTTGAAGGATCGGCAAAAGCACAAATGAGTATCACAATAGCAACGCGTAGGGTCACCGCAATCACTTGGGGTACTGCATGTGATGTGTATCAGAGAGCTTGGTTTTAAGCCCAACGGCATGCCATTCACTGCACAGTATAAACCAACACTTTAAACAACTATTTTTGGCTGTAATTACTTATAAGGTGAGAGCTTTTACCTGAACTAAACACGGGTATGAACAAGATGATCGCAGCTAAGAAAGCGAGTTCAGTACACAACTTTCCAGCCATGACTATGGTTATGGTTGAGTTTCTTAAAAGGCTTATATAGTTCGGGTGTTCTTATATAAGGTAACTAAATCAGGGGATGAATGAAATAAATGGAAGGTTTAGCCTCACTAGGTTCAATGGATGCATTCACTAGGTTCAATGGATGCATTTGAAAAACGTATGAACACATGCATGAAATTGGGGTAAACTTTTCGTACCGAGTTTGAAATATAGTTTTGACAATTAGGATTGTATAACTCGTACATTCGATGTAGATGAAACAAAAGAAGAAAGAAGATGAACGGAGAAATAGACATGGAGACACTGGTGTTGAAGATATTTGGCATTCCATTATGGTTTAGCATATGTATCATATTTGATCCTTGATCGTAGGTTAATATGTTGTATTGTTGAGGATATTTAGCCTTTGGTTACGATTTAACATATGCATTATATTTGACAGATTATACGCTAATATCTTGTATTCTTTTATTACTCTTTTCCATTTTCTTTGTAATCTATTTGATCTTATCTGAGTCGGTAAGTAATTATATATGGAAAATTCTCATCTAATTTAGAAACTTCCTTCTTTTTTCTCTCTGGCTTTTGAATTCTCTTCTCATCTTCTTCCTTTCAATACTCTGATCCATATGGTCACCGTCAAGCTTTCTTCTTCCAATTATCTTCTTTGGAAAAGACAACTTCTTACTCTCTTTGAGAGTTAAGATATGTTGAGCTTCGTTGATGGAACTTTAGTTTTACCACCTCAGTTTAAACCAACAACGTCCTAACTAAGTTGTGAGGTCTTATAGACATGAGTACATGTTTTTTCTTACTTTTTTTATGCTTAGGACAATAGTTAGTGGATATGGTATGATACTAAAACGAGAAAACAACTTTTCTAAATGATTAAGTGACCCTCGTCCTAAGGAGGAAAAAAAGTGTCAATATTAATAAGTAAAGCGAGAAAACAACTCTTATGAATGAGTTAGTGACCCTTGTCCTGAAGAGGAAAAAAAATGTCAATATTAATAAGTATGGAAAATGACTCGAAAATGACCCGACAATGAAAGTGTTTAAGTTTCATATTTTAACTAAACACATGTGTCAAATTCATCAAATTTGAGCGTTTCTTACAATTTCATTGAAAAATATTGAAAGAATCTTATTTTATTCACATAATGATTAAAGTGCCTCCGCTAGGGTGTTCTCGACAGGGATGAGGTTGTGAGGTCTTATAGACATGAGTAAATGTTTTTTTTCTTCTTCCTTCTTAGGACAATCTTGAGTGGATATGATATGATACTAAAACGAGAAAATAACTTTTCTGAATAAATTAATGACCCTCATCCCAAAGAGGAAAAAAGTGCTAATGTTAACTCATATGGAAAATGATTCGAAAATAGCTAAAAAATGAAAGTGTTTAAGTTTCGTATTTTAACCAAACATATGTGTCAAATTCATCAAGCTTTAGCATTCCTTACAGTTTCCTTAAAAAATATTAAAAGAAACTTAGTTTTTCACATAATGATTTAAGTGCCCCCATTTGGGTCTTCTCGATAGTGTTTAGTTTGTGAGGTCATATAGACACGAGTAAATGTTCTTTTTCTAACTTATTTTACGATTAGGACAATCTTTAGTTGATATGGTCCGTTACTAAAACGAGAAAATAACTTTTCTGAACGAGTTAACGACCCTTGTCTCAAATTGGAAAAAAAGTGACAATGTTAACACCTAAGGAAAATGACTCGAAAATGGCCCGAATGGGAAAGTGTTTAATTTTCGTGTTTTAACTAAACATATGTGTCAAATTCCTCAAACTTGAGCATTCCTTACCGTTTCGTTCAAAAATATTGAAAGAAACTTAGTTTTTTCACATAATGATTTAAGTGCCTCCATTAGGGTCTGCTCGAGAGAGCTGAGGTTGTGAGATCTTATAGACATGAGCCAATGTTTTTTTTTTTCTTCCTTATTTTATGCTTAGGACAATCTTTAGTGGATAAGATATTGTTAAAGATCACGTATTTGTTTAGATTGCTGTATCTGATTAAATCTCCTTCTAGTTAGAAGTTAAATTTTGATTTGATTTAGTTTTTTATTTGTTTACTGGTTTGTAACCAGATTTTCTGCAGATTTGTAGGTAGATTTTCTAAATATATTTTTGTATTATATATATATATATAGAGGATTCCTGATCTTCATAATATAATCTTCTCATCAACCATTCAATCACTCATCCTTTTACTAACAATTGGTATCAGAGCTATCTTCTTAAGGGATCTGTGAGATCAAAATGGGAGGAGAATCCAATTTTTCAACTGTTGCACCACCCGTCTTCGATGTAGATAATTATCAAATGTGGGTAGTTCGTATGGTGACTTATCTGGAGGCTTTGTATCTTTGGTAAGCAATAGAAGAGGATTACGAGATCCCTCCACTTCCAGCAAATCTTACTGTAGCACAAATCAAAGTACAAAAGGACAAGAAGACAAGAAAATCAAAGGCAAAAGTTTGCCTATTTGTAGCTATATCTCAGATGATCTTCATGTAAATAATGTCCCTTAAAACAACAAAGGAAATCTGGGATTATCTCGTGGCTAAATATGAAGAAGATGAGAGGATTCGTGGAATGAAAGTCCTGAATTTGATTAGGGATTTTGAGTTGCAGAAGATGAAATAGTCTAAATCGGTGAAAGAGTGCTCTGACAGACTTCTCAGCATTGCCAACAAGGTGAGATTGCTTGGTTCTGTGTTAAATGATTCCAGGATCGTTGAAAAGCTGCTAGTCGCTGTTCCAGAAGAGTTTGAAGCCACCATTACTACTCTGGAGAACACCAAAGACCTGTCAAAGATTTTTCTTACAGAGCTCTTGAACGCTTTACAAGCACAAGAGCAAAGGAGGTCTATGAGGCAAAAAGGGGTGATTGAAGGTGTCTTACATGTCAAGCATCAAGACAATAGCAGGTATAAAAACAAGAAAATTTTCAAAAACCAATCGACGAATGGAGATTCATCTGCCAATTATCAGAAGACAAAAGGAGGAGGTTCTAAAAAATCCTATCCACCTTGCCGCCATTGTGAGAAGAAAGGTCATCCACCATACAAGGGCTGGAGAAGACCTAATACGTTCTGCTCCAAATGCAATCAACTTGGACATGAAGCTGTGATCTGCAAAGCCAAAGAGCAAGTGAAAGAAGTAGATGCACAGGTAATTGATCAAGAAGAAGAAGATCAATTGTTTGTGATCACCCCAGGCAAAGAATCAAGTGAGAGCTGGTTGATTGACAGTGGGTGCACAAACCATATGACATATGATAAGGAGTTTTTTGAGGAATCAAGAGATACTGAAGTCAAGAGAGTGAGGATTGGCAATGGTGAACACTTGGAAATCAAAGGAAAAGATGCAGTAGCTATAAGGAGTTTTTTCTTGTTTTTATACCTGCTATTGTCTTGATGCTTGACATGTAAGACACCTTCAATCACCCCTTCTTGCCTCATAGACCTCATTTGCTCTTGTGCTTGTAAAGCATTCAAGAGCTCTGTAAGAGAAATCTTTGACAGGTCTTTGGTATTCTCCAGAGTAATAATGGTGGCTTCAAACTTCTCTTGAATAGTGACTAGCAGCTTTTCAATGATCTTGGAATCATTTAACATAGAACCAAGCAATCTCACCTTGTTGGCAATGCTGAGAAGTCTGTCAGAGTACTCTTTCACCGACTCAGACTCCTTCATCTTCTGCAACTCGAAATCCCTAATCAAATTCAAGACTTTCATTCCACAAATCCTCTCATCTTCTCCATATTCAGCCTTGAGATAATCCCAAATTTTCTTTGCTGTTTTGAGGGACATTATTCGCATGAAGATCATTTGAGATACAGCGGCAAATAGGCAAGCTTTTGCCTTTGAGTTTCTTGTCTTCTTTTCCTTCTATACTTTGATTTGTGCTACAGTAGGATTTGCTGGAAGCCGAGGAACCTCGTAATCCTCTCTTCCTAAAGATCCAAAGCCTCTAGATAAGTCTCCATACGAACTGCCCACATTTAATAATTGTCTTCATTGAAGACTAGTGGTGCAACAACTGAAAAATTGGATTCTCTCCCCATTTTGAACTCCTCATAGATCCCTTAAGAAGATAGCACTCATACAATGGTTAGTGAAAAAATGAGTGATTGAATGGTTGATGGGAAGATTATATTATGAAGAACAAGAATGTTCTATATATAGAGAATACAAGAAAATATTTAGAAAATCTACCTAAAGATCTAAAGAAAATCTGATAACAAATAAGTAAACAAATCAAAAACTAAATCAAATCAAAACTAAATCAAATTAAATCAAATCAAAGCTAAATCTAACTCCTATCTATAAGGAGATTTAATCGGATACAACAATCTAAACCAAAATGAGATATGGTATGATACTAAAACGAGAAAAAAACTTTTTTGAACAAGTTATTGACCCTTATCTCAAGGATGAAACAAAGTGTAAAGGTAACTTGTGTAAAATAACTCGACAATGGCCTGAAAATGAAAGTGTTTAAGTTTCCTATTTTAACTAAACATATGTTTCAAATTTATCAAATTTGAGTGTTCCTTAGAGTTGTTCAAAAATATTGAAAGAAACTTAGTTTTTTCACATAATGATTTAAGTGCCTCAATTTGGGTCTTCTCGAAAGTGTTCAGGTTGTGAGGTCTTATAGACACAAGTACATGTTTTTTTCTTCCGTATTTTTCAATTAAGACAATCTTTAGTATATATGGTCTGATACTAAAATGAGAAAAGAACTTTTTTGAACGAGTTAATGACCCTCATCTCAAGGAGGAAAAAAAGTGTCAATGTTAACACCAATATAAGACGACTCGACAATGGCCTGAAAATGAAAATATTTATTTTTGTACTTTTACTAAACATATGTCATATTCATCAAATTTGAGCGTTCCTTACAGTTTCTTTGAAAAATATTAAAAGAAACTTAGTTTTTTTACATAATTATTTAAGTGCCTCCGTTAGGGTCTTATCGACAGGGTTGAGGTTGTGATGTCTTATAGACAGGAGTAAATATTTTTTTTTTCTTCTTTATTTTATGTTTAGTACAATCTTGTGTGGACATGATTTGATACTAAAACGAGAAAACAACTTTTCTGAACAAGTTAATGACCCTCGTCTCAAAGAGGAAAAAAAGTGTCAATGTTAACACCTATGGAAAATGACTCGAAAATGGTCGAAAATGTAAGTGTTTTAAGTTTCATATTTTAACTAAGCATATGTGTCAAATTCATCAAATTTGAGCGTTCACTAAGTTTCGTTGGACTTTGTATGAGGCTTCTTTGGATTTTGCATGTACCGATGAATGACTGCAACTTCATTTTCAAATTCCTTTGGTTGGTCCATGTAGATCTCTCTATCTAACTCTCCATGCAAAAACTATTCTTCACAACCATCGGTCATAATTTTCAGTCATTACTTACCGTAAATGCTAGTAGGATCCATATGGTAATGATCTTCACCATTAGACTAAACGTTTCATCATAGTCAAGTTCATATTGTTGAGAGAACCCTTGAGCTACAGTATGAACATTGTATCTCTTGATCGATCCATCCGAGGTACACTTCATTTTGTAAATCCACTTACAAGAGATAGGTTTGACATCTTCTAGTATTGACACTAGTTTCGAGGTTTTATTTTGCACCAACACTATTGTTATGAATATTTAGTTCTGAATTATAGTTTACCACATATATCATATTTGTTCTTTTATTAAAGGCAAATATCTTACTGCTTACCAAAAGTATCATATTTTCCATTATACAGAGAAATATATTGTATCCATTTATTGATATTTTCATATCTTTGATAATTTATTTGATTCTCTAATAATTATAAATTGAGAGCTTTCACCCATTTAAGTGGGGTGGTTTTAGAAAATATTTTCATGTTATCAGAGCCCTTTTTGTTTAGCAACCCCGATTCTTTATTTTCAATGGCTTCTTAAGTCTTTACTCATCTTCTTTTCCACCACCATTATTGGCATTGATGCTGTAGGGGCAGTCAACATGGCTGCCGCAGGCGAAGCTGATTGATTACTCTTCGGTTCCGCCTTTTGGCCTCCAAATCACCCTTTACCATACTCTGTACATACAACCTCACCTTCTTCATTGATTTCCCTTTAGCCAACATAGCCTCTCTTATTTTCTTCCCAATCGACCCTTCATCCTTTACAAAAATCCTAACCTCATGATCCTCATCAGCATTCTCATCGAAAATATACGGAATCTTGACAAGCCCATCGACCTTTCGCAGAGTTACCTTCGGAATTTGGGCACCGCACTGGCCTCTTCGCCAACAAAGTCGTCGCTGGCCTCCTCGCTAAAATCGTCTCCTTCACCCACTGTGGCAACTCTTTCGACTTCAACACTGTCTTCGTCCTTTACTCTGGGGGACATGGCTCCCTCTCTGTCCATTGGAACTTCACCACCTGCTATGGCGTCGGCTACTTCTTCACTGGCTCTGCCTACTGTTCTATCACCGGCCTCCACTCCTAGCAATGGTGGTGCTGTGAACAAAATCGTTATCTCTGGATCTATCATTGTGGCTCTTCACCCACTCCTGATGATCTCTTTATTAGTCAGTTAAAATATGCTTGAGATATTCTTACTAGTGCTCATTTGTTTGATAGCAAACCAGTCCACAAGGCGCAGACCCCACTCCGTCGTTGCCCCTCTCTTTCTTTCTTCGTCTAAAATACACCTAGAGTCCACATTCTTAGTTTCTGCCCTCTTCTTCATCTCTTCTTCCTAAACACCTCCGAACCCTCTCTCTCTCTCTATCTCTTGCCCTTTTCTCATAATAGAGTTACTATCCAATTCTGAAACCTCGACCTTGTGTCTCTATAGTCCACTCCCCGTGGAATTCTTACATGGATTTCTATTCTCTGCTTTTTTTGTTCTATTCACAACTTAACCAAAGCCCTTAAAATGGCTCTCTCTCTCTCTATTCTCCTTCTTCACCTGGGTTTTCCCTCCTACTTCGTGGGTTAGACATATTTTCGTCGGAGCCAAGACAGCATCGCCGTTGTCTGATGATCTCACTGCAATTTTCGATGGCGAAGAAAATACTATGCCGCCCAACTCAGACGGTTCGTCTGAACTAGGTTGCTGACATCTTCATAAAAAGTGTTTCTCAATCTCTCTTTGAATATTTCAAATCCAAGCTTCACGTTCGTTCAAATCCAACGCTTAGCTTGCGGGGGTGTTAAGGATATTTAGCACTGAATTATAGTTACCATATATATCATATTTGATCTTTTAATTATTTGCCTTCTATTATGACTTACGATACGTATCATATTTGCCGTTCTAGTCCAGACAAATATATTGTATCCCTTTATTACTTCTTTTATATCTTTAGTAATTTATTTGATTATCTAAATAATTATGAATAGAAAACTTTCGCTCGCATTTAGGTGGGGTGGTTTTAACAAATATGATCAACTATAAATTCTTCTCTATTGTCTCAGTCATATTGTGATGTTTTTTCATATATTTCTTTCTTCGTATATCTCTAGCTCTGTAACTTAGTTTTCTTTTCACCACGTTCATGTAATAGGGTGAAGAATGAAAAGTAAATAAATAAATAAGATAAGTTAATTAATAAATAATAATAACACAACAGATCTCATCTCTCCACCAACCTCTTATAATTCCTTCCCTAAAATACTTCCACCGACTCTTCTTCTCACACTACCCTCCATCAATTTCCTGAAAAATAATAATAATAATAATAATAATAATAATAATAATAATAAATTTGGTTGCAATAGTTATGTTATACATCTTACATTTTAGTTCCATGAACTAATAGTTATGATATTTTGAAGTTACATTTTACATTTCGTTACAATAGTCATCATATTTGAAGTTTACCCATTTCGTTCCATGGATAAGGTCAATAGTCATGTTATACATTTTACATTTTTCTTTTTCTTTCATCGAATCATATTAATTTTATTGCAATTAATTACTTTAAATAATTTTATATGAGTAGTAAGAAGGGATTAAAATTCGTCAAAAAAAAAAAAAAAAAAAT
>NW_019268629.1:110339-121497 GCF_002738365.1 Cucurbita moschata
AAAAAAAAAAAAAAAAGTATAAATAAAATTAAAAAAAACAAACCGACACTCAACCACTAACAATGATCTTTAATAAAAATAATATATATATATATATATATATATATATATATATATATATATATATATAATATGTATGTATAAACATATATGACTCTAATCATGCAAAGTGTCTAATGTCTGCATGAACTTTAACACATGGACCATGGTTAAATTTAGTGATATGCATGTATGAAATGTCGCGTTGCATTATGATGAATAGTTTTCTAATACATAACCCCTAAATGATGTTATAATTGATGCATGTATGAAAACTTATACATATGACTGATTTAAGATGAAAGTTGTAGGGACCTCATACATATTGTATGTTCATTTACATCGGGAAACTTCCTCTTTTATGATGATGAGTACGGACGCGTACACTATGATGATGATGATATGATCATGCCTTGCATGATATTTGAGGGTTTGCTGTACCTCCGGACGTTCGGCTACAGCCAGCTAGCCCGACAATGATGAGCCTAGGGGGTGTGCGAGCCACCTAGTGGGCTCACGCTCGCACGTGTGTAAGGAAGTTCTACACATCCAATTTTTTCCAACTAGAGACTACCTATACGATGGTTTTAAATGATAGGTCCCTAATCATGATTGCATGTGTTTACGTTCACTGATCCCAGTACTCGACTCACTTAATAGTATTTCTTACCATAGTTAAGTCATGTGTTTGGATTAAGTTCATAAAGAAAAATATATTTCAAATATAAAATTTGATCTCAATTCATTAATTTAAAATTGACTTATTTTAAAATAAAAAAACACGTGTTTAACACAACATAAGTGAAATTAGTGTTCAAAAAGCTAATTTTCAAAAGTAAAAAAATCAAATAGTTATGGAACCAAATTTTTATAACACGATTTTCAATGTAAGCTTGTAGGAATACATCTACGAAAGCGATTTTCAGGAGAGGCTTTATAGTGTACTTTATTCTAGAACTTTGTTCGAGAGGAAGATTGTGGAGCATTGTTGGGAGGGAGTCCCACAATAGCTAATTTAGGGAATGATCATGCGGTTTTATAAGTAAGGAATACATCTCATTCGTATGAGGTCTTTTGGGGAAGCTCAAAAAAAGCCATGAGAGCTTATATATAAAGTGGACAATATCATACCATTGTGGAGAGCCGTGATTCCTAACATGGTATCAGAGCCTTGTCTCTTTCAGCTACAGCTAAAGATGACTATTGAAGGCAGAAGGCAGTTTTGTTCAACCAGCAAGACCAAAATTTGTTGGTCACTAGTATCTGCTTACTCAAATGAACAGAAGGAGGAGGTAGCAGATCAGAAATTGAATGACTTAAGAGCTAAGAACTACCTTTTCTAGTCCATGGATCGCTCAATTCTAGAGACTTTTGGATAAAGAAAATTCGAAAGAAATTTGGGATTATTTGAAGAAAAAATTCCAAGGAAATACAAAGGTGAAATGAGCACAACTACTCTGCTCAAGGACTTTGAGACTGTTTTTTATTAATTTTTCCTCGTACTCTCACCATTGCTAATAAAATGAATTTTCGTAGTGAAAATATTAATGATGTTAGCATTATTAAAAAAACTATGCACTCCATGACTTCAAAGTTTGAGTAAGTGACTTGCTCCAATGAATAATCCAACGATTTGGACATCATGACCATTGATGAATTGCATAGTAGTATATTGGTTCATGAACATCGTATGCAAAGACATATTTTGGAAGAGCAGTAAAGGGAGAGTAAATCGTGTAGGTGGCACATTTTGAGCTAAAGGACAAGGACGTAAGAGACCAGGTTTTAACAAAACTCTTGTTGAGTGTTTTTATTAACATGACCTTGGTCATTTTCCGTATGAATGTCCAAATTTCGTCAAATCTTCAAAATGGTAAACATATTGAATTCTTACAAAAGTCATTATTATCCATGCAAATCAAGAGGACACACAACAAGCATAGATAGTTTGGGCAAGATTATTTAGTATGTCTTAGATACAAAGACGCCTCAAAATTAATTTTAAGCGCAATTAAAAAAACAATAACAAGCATAGATGGTTTGCGCACGATCAAAAGGTATGCACGTATGTGAGACTTCTTGGTGCTTTTCCCAACATTTTTTTCCACAATCATCGAGTATGCACCCCTGATCATACAATCTTTCTTCACATCTTTCGGCCGTCGAGACTCCTTCACATACCAAAGTCATTGCTACTACAAAATTAAAATTAAAAATAATTAAACACTACGCAGGTAAAAACATGTCAAGTAAGAAAACTACAACATCCATAAACTATTAACATCAAAATTGTAAGGCTAAATCATTTTAACGATTACGATAATCCCATGTATGAACATCAAAGCCTTGCGATATATCAGATATGGATGACGATAATGTTTGTAATACTCATAATAAGATATAATCTATATGAAGAAGAGAACCGGCAAAGATAAGAACAACAACGATAGCGATGCGCGAAGGAGAAATCTTTGTCATGTTTTTAGAGAGAATGCAAAGTGTAGTTTTGTTGAGTGAATTGCAAAGAATTGAGGTAGAGGAGGTTTAAATATACATTTCTTTAACAAATACATCATAATTAGTTTTCTAATTTAATAAATATTACAACCAAATTACGAGCTCATCTACTTTATTGGGTTATTTTGCTATTTTGGTACAAATTTTACAATCAATTCGGTTTATTTTCTTTGTTACAAATCACTTTTTATTCGTTTAATTTTTGTGAAAATAGTAATTTCTGTCCTTTTACTTTCAATTTTATAACAATTTAGTTCATCTAACTTCATCCCTTAGTTTTTGTTCCGAAAATTATTGTTAAGACTTGGAGATATTTTTAGTATAGGTAGATCCATTAATTAATTAGGGACACATTATAAATCATTATTATTGCCAAAACAAGTTTAATTAATAAAAATAATAAAATAATTGAAACAAATTTCTTGCTCGTTGTTTTTAAGCTCATGGGATGGTGGATAGAACATTGTCAAAATAAATAAATAAAACAAATTGGTTAAGAATGAGAAACAAAACTGGGATTAAAAATTCAATATTCATTAAAGTTCGCACGTTTAAATAGAATACAAGTTATTGTTAGAATCGATACCAGTTGTTAGGATCGCTCAACAACGCACACATTCAATCAGGATGAACACAAAGAACAGGAACGAGAAAATACAAGGAGAAATATTGGTTAAAGGTTTTAGCAATGACTTCAAGTATGTACAACCAGATATAATATAGAAAACAAAGAAAGTAGTTTTTGAGAGCAAACCCGTTATATATATATGGTTTCAATTTACTAAATATGGCTTCCAAACATTTAAACTACGGGATATAATCTAACAAATATATTTCTATCAAATCTTTATCTATTATATATATATATATATATATATATATATAAATAAAGTACATATGTTTGGTTGTTTTAGGTAGAATTTGTTCATTTTCAGGAACTTCAATTTGATCCCTTTTTTTGATGAAAATGTTTAATTAGGTAAAAACGACCCCTAATGTAGACTCATACATGTGGGCGTTATACTTACTAAATATTATGTTATACCAGCTCAAACCCACTATTAATAGATATTGTGTGCTTTGGCCCGTTACATATCCACGTCAACCTCAGTTTTAAAACACGTCTACTAAGGAGAGGTTTCCACACCCTTATAAGGGATGTTTCGTTCCCCTCTCCAACCAATGTCGGATCTACAATCCACCTCTCTTGGAGACTAGCATCGTCGCTAGCACATTGTTCGGTATCTGTCTCTAATACTATTTGTAACGATCCAAGCTCACCACTAGTAGATATTGTCCGCTTGGCCTATTACGTATCCACGTCAACCACACGATTATAAAATGCATCTACTGAGAAGAGGTTTTCACACCCTTATAAGGGATGCTTCGTTACCCTCTCCAACCGATGTGGGGGATCTCATAATCCACTCCCTTGAAAGCTAGAGTCCTCGTTGACACACTGTTCAGTGTCTGACTCTAATACCATTTGTAACCGTCCAAGCCCAACGCTAGCAAATATTGTTCACTTTTGGCTCGTTATAATCACCGTCAACTCATAGTTTTAGAACGTGTCTACTAGGAAGAAGTTTTTCATGAACCAATTTTAACAATCATGTATCAAAAGAGTAAATTTGAAACTAAAACAATATATTCTTAGGGACTAAATGATTAATTCTTTTTTGTTTCATTGCGCTGAGTTGGTTTGGGAGATTCCAAAGGAAATAATGAAAGCAACTCTGGTTGAGCATAGCCAAGCTTTGACCTTAGAGATGGATGCAAATAGAATCCCCTTTCTTTGATTGCCTTCTCTTCTTCCACCTTATTCGACTCCTTCTCGTCCTCCCCCATCGACAGCTTTGACAAGATCTTCAAAGGCGTCCTGACCGGGCTCGTAACGTAGCTAGGATGCTTGTCCGACTTGAAATGGGAAGGACATGGTTTCACAATTTGCAACTTTTGGTCTAGTCAAGTGTCTCCTTTCATGGAGTTTGGAGGTCGTAGTTGACCTCTTTGATCCAACTGCTTTCGATGGTGGCGTGTGGGTTTCTGATGGCCCGATTAGACGTTGTACAACCTCTCGAAACGTTGTCATGTCGGTCTGTATGAACGTCGTCAAAGGTGTACACACGACACAACTTTGGCTGCCTCCCTTCTCCATCTCAATGCTACCTTATTAGGAAAGAACTTTGAGAATTGAAAGAGAGAAGAAAAAAAAAAGGGAAAGAATAAATTAAAAAGTAAAAAATTGTGTTATTCACAAGAAAATGCTATTTTTACTTTTACTTTTATTTTTTTACGAAAAAGAGACTTGGTCAACTCCGTTGACCAAAATTCACTTCTCCAACTCGTCTTTTGATATCCCAAAATCCATGTGGTTATAAATAAATATGAAGACGCGTGCAATGTTTTAAATGTCGATGTTGACGAAAATGTCGTTGATATGAACCAAGAGACATCAATCATACAATATGCTTCAATGAAGATGTGAAGAAAAGGTTATCAAAATAATCAAAAGATGTTTCAATTCATGCTACATTGAAGAAGAATAAAGTTTGATTGTTGTAAATTTTGGGTGGGTTATAATTTAGAGTTATTGTGTTTTAAGACTTTTTATTTAATTTCGGTTACATTTACATAATGGCTAATTATGACCATAAAGTGTGAATGTTACAACTTTTGGAATGCCTTTAATAGTTTCATTTTGAGGCTATATATAAGCCATCTATGTTGTATTTGTAATCAGACTTAGAAGATATATCAAAAGAAGCATTTGTGCTTTTCTTTAGCCAATGGCTACGTTTCTTTGCAACTCTATGTAGTTTAGGTTGCATGTAGAATCATTCAAGCTCGACATGATCAATCTTGCTTGTGGAGTGATTCGAATCTCAAACAAGTGTTCTTGTCTTGAGATATTTGATCAACAAGAATCATTGAAGCTAGACATGATCGATCTTGCTTCTGGAGTGATTCGAATCTCAAACAAAATGTTCTTGTCTTGAGATATTCGATCAACAAGGTAATCCGAATCTTATTCCCCTTGTATTGATTCCTTATCTTATCATTTGGTATCAGAGCTTCAGGCTCAAGATCGGATATATGTTTCCTTTGCGTTTCTTCTCAATTTAATTTTTATTTATTTTCATCTTTTTAATTTTTAATCGACCCAAAGTTCAAAATTCAATCTTTGCTCTATTTAAAATTTTGAGAGGTGAGAATGAGAGCTTCATTTGTGTAAATGAGTGCAAACAGAGTGACCTAAAATTCCTTGAGTGTATACACGTGAGAGAGTGTTGTGAGGTCCTTTGTATTTCCATAACTTATTTTTTGCAGCAAAGTTTCACAAATAGATTCGAGGACGAATCCTCTTGAAGAAGTGGAGAATGATATGAACCAAGAGACATCAATCATACAATATGCTTCAATGAAGATGTGGAGAAAAGGTTATCAAAATAATCAAAAGATGTTTCAATTCATGCTACATTGAAGAAGAATAAAGTTTGATTGTTGTAAATTTTGGGTGGGTTATAATTTAGAGTTATTGTGTTTTAAGACTTTTTATTTAATTTCGGTTACATTTACATAATCGCTAATTATGGCCATAAAGTGTGAATGTTACAACTTTTGGAATGCCTTTAATAGTTTCATTTTGAGGCTATATAAAGCCATCTATGTTGTATTTGTAATCGGACTTAGAAGATATATCAAAAGAAGCATTTGTGCTTTTCTTTAGCCAATGGCTACGTTTCTTTGCAACTCTATGTAGTTTAGGTTGCATGTAGAATCATTCAAGCTCGACATGATCAATCTTGCTTGTGGAGTGATTCGAATCTCAAACAAGTGTTCTTGTCTTTAGATATTTGATCAACAAGAATCATTGAAGCTAGACATGATCGATCTTGCTTCTGGAGTGATTCGAATCTCAAACAAAATGTTCTTGTCTTGAGATATTCGATCAACAAGGTAATCCAAATCTTATTCCCCTTGTATTGATTCCTTATCTTATCAGTCGTGGTCTTGTATTTATTGATAAAATCTCAATATCGATATATTTTTTTAAAAAATAAAGAATTCATAGAGAGTATTTAATTTCTTGTGATTAATTTACGTATATTTTTGTAGATTTTTTGGGTTCGATTTTGATAAAATGTTGATTCACTTTTAATGTTGATATTGAACTGATGGACGTATAATTTAGTTGGTTGATGTTCAAATTTAAGGATTAAAAATCTCACCGAGCCTTATATGCTTCAACGGTAAATTCTTTTGCATGAGGTGACCTAAAAAATAAAGAAAATTATACAATGATGTGGTGGGAAGAGGTGACGTGCAAAATAGAGAAAATTGCACCATGGTTTGGTGTTTGCCACATTATGTCATAATCGCACTTCTGCAGTAGTGGGATGAGGATTGTGGAACACTTGTTCTAATCTAGGGAACAAGTCAGTCATGAGAAATTCGAACTTTGTAAACAATATCGACGTATGCTCGAGGCTCAGGTCACGTTTGCGAGAAATGTTTTAAAAAACGTGAGTGAGTAAATAAATTTGAAAATAATTTGAAAGAATCGAAGAAAGCAACATTGTATGGCAGTAAGCAAAGAAACATCACAGCTTAAATGTCGTATAACTTAGGGAGGAAGAATTGACAATTAGTCGCATCCCTTTATGGGGCATTTTAGCTCTTCTGGGTGTAGTCATGGTTTTGGTGAATGGTATACACACTCATGTTGCACCACATGAAATAGTAAAGACTTGTCTAAAATGAAAGCAGTAAAAGGGATAGGGCATGCGGTCATAGACAATCCATCCTAGATAAGCATGATTAGAACATCTGACATGTGACCATAGACAACACGCCTTGGATAAGTATAACCATGACACAATCCACAAGTCTAAGCCCATCGCTAGCTAGCAAATATTGTCCTCTTTAGGCTTTCCCTTTCGGGCTTCCCCATAATGTGAGATTCTCACAATTCACCCCCTTCAACGTGAGAACCCCACCAAATCCTTGTCCTCTTTGGGCTTTCCCTCTCGGGCTTCCCCTCATGGGATTCTCACAATCCACCCCCTTTAATGTGGGACCCCCACGAAATCCACCCCCCCCCTTCGGGGCCAACATCCTTATTGGCACACTACCCAGTGTCTAACTCTGATACCATTTGTAACGGCACAAGCCCAAGCGCACCGTTAGCAAATATTGTTCTCTTTGGGCTTTCCCTTTCGGGCTTCCCCTCGAGGCTTTAAAACGCTTAGGCTAGGAAAAGGTTTCCACACCCTTAGTGTTTTGTTCTCCTCCACAACTAATGTGGGATTGTGTCCCCACCTAACATGGGATTCTCATATCTTCACTCTTACAAGCATGTTAGAAGAGCTTGTGTTGGTTTATGGGGTCCAAGTCAGGAGGTGTAGCATCCAAATTTTAAGGGTTAGATTGAGTTTCAAATTATGACAACCCAACTAATCAAACCCAAAAATAGCATGTTTAGGTTGAGTTGGGTTATGAACTCTATACCAGTTGCTTGGGTCAAAGACACTTGGGGATCCAAAAGATTTTTCCAGCTCATCCTAACATAACTCATTAGATAAGCACAGTCACCACGGATACCATTGGTAGTCACTCTGCCAGAAAGATCATCGAAAGATTGAAAATCGGAACTCAAAAGCAAGCAAGCCACTCTAAAACAAGTGTTTAACAATTCCAACGATAAACTTCCAACTCAAAGTTTAGAAACAAAACGTACTCAGATTACAACGCTAAAACCGACCATTAAAGATAAATAAACTAAGCTGAAACAACTAGCTTTCGTCGATCCCTTATCATGTCTTGTATTTCGTATCACTAATCCTATAGAGACTTTAATCACTTGCATAATCAATTCATGAGTCAATACTTAACCACACGTACTTAGTAAGTAGCTCAGACATCAGAAGCTATTAAACAACATACCACGACTTACAATACATCATGTTTCTTACACACAAGCCAGACATGCTCAAGATACACAAAAACATATTAACATATATATCATACTCAATTCAAGGATTATAAGCATACAACTCCCACTTATTTTAATCTTTATCTTCGTAAATTTTTTCATTCATTTTTTAGGGGACCGGGGCAGATTATCTATGGTGAATTCATGGAGATCGAGTTTCCCATGATTTCTCGACTATAATAACAATTATTTTAAAATCTTAAATAAATAATTTTAAATATTTAAGAAAATGATAAAATATCATAATAAAGACAATAATATTTCATAAGCAAAGAAAAAAAAAAGGAGTGCACCTAATGAATCCAATAGATTCAGGAATTGAAATAATCAATATTTCAAAAGTGTTTAAGAATTCAAAGGTTCACGAACCAAATTTTCATGATAATTGTCAACCATCAATACCAAAATTTGTTGGTCACTACTATCTGCTTGCTCAGATGAACAAAAGGAGGAGGTAGCAGATCAAAAATTGAATGACTTAAGAGCTATGAACTACCTTTTCCAGCCCATCGATCGCTCAATTCTAGAGACTATTTTTGATAAAGAAACTTCGAAAGAAATTTGGGATTCAATGAAGAAAAAATTCCAAGGAAATACAAAGGTGAAATGAGCACAACTACTATGCTCAAGGACTTTGAGACTCTTCATATGAAGGAAGGTGAGGCTGTTTTTTATTAATTTTTCCTCATACTCTCACCATTGCTAATAAAATGCATTTTCGTGGTGAAAAGATGAATGATGTTAGCATTACTAAGAAAACTATGCACTCCATGACTTCAAAGTTTGATTAAGTGGCTTGCTCCATTGAATAATCCAACGATTTGGACATCATGACCATTGATAAATTGCATAGTAGTATATTGGTTCATGAACAACGTATGCAAAGACATATTTTGGAAGAGCAGTACAGGGAGAATAAATCGTGTAGGTGGCACATTTCGAGGTAAAGGACGAGCATGTGAGAGACCAGGTTTTAACAAAATTCTTGTTGAGTGTTTTTATTGTAATTTTCAGTACGAATGTCCCAAGAAGAATAAGGGAAAGGAATCACAGGCTCATTTTGCAGAAACTTCTAAACCACTGCTTCTCGTGGCATATGTTGAAGAGAAGGTAGAACAAAAGGAGGAATCAACATGTTGTTTATCTGAAATTAAAGCTCCAGAAGCTGTAACAACAAAAGAATTGCTTCTTACAACCATGTTGAAAAAGAATCCGAAGAAGCGGCATGGTTCTTAGATTCAAGCTGCAACGAACACATGTGCGGATATAAAGAATTCTTTTCAAAACTAGATGAAGGCTTTCGCAAGTATGTAAAGCTAGGTGACAACTCCAGCATTGGTGTGACAGGAAAAGGATGCATTCAGCTCCAAGTTAATAATGTCTCCCAAGTTACACTCTTACACACAATTTTGGAAAATCTCTCCCACTACTGGTATGGTCACTTAAGTTTTGAAGGCCTCAAAACTCTAAAACACAAGCAGATGGTTCATGGCTAGCAAGAACTGGTATGTTCTAATTTATTATGCCAAGATTATTTGTTGAGAAAGCAAAATAGAAGACCCTTTCCACGAGAAAGTATGTGGAGAGCATCAAAGCCACTTCAACTTCTTCGTTCAGATATATGTGGTCCAATTACACCTATGTCAAACAGCCACAAAAGGTAATATTCTAACTTTTATTGATGATTTCAGCAGAAAATTTAGGGTACTTTTCTTAATAGAAAAATCATAGGCCTTCTAATGTTCCAACTTTTCAAAACAAAGGTGGAGAAAAAAACTGGGACAAATATTTTAAGTTTGAGAACTATTAGGGGTGGAGAGTTCGCATAAGTTTATTGAGTTATGCTCAAATCATGGAATACATTGACAACTCACTGTAGCCCACACACCAATGAAAAACGGATTGGTAGAAAGAAAAAATCGAACAATCATGAATATGGAGCAAAGTTTTCTCACTAACGGACAAGCTCCAAAAACTTTTTGGCCAGAGGCTTTCAATTGGGCAGCGCATATTCTCAACAGAAGTCCTACGCTTGTAGTTCAAGACAGAACCCCGGAGGAGGCATGGTGTAACGACCCAAATCCACCGCTAGCAGATATTGTTCTCTTTGGGCTTTCCCTTTCGGGCTTCCCCTCAAGGCTTTAAACGCGTCTGCTAGGGGAAGGTTTCCACACCCTTATAAATGGTGGTTTGTTCTCTTCCCCAATCAATGTGGGACATCACAATCCACCCCCCTTCGGGGCCCAGCGTCCTCGCTGGCACTCTTTCCTTCCTCTAATTGATGTGAGACCGCCCCAAATCCACCCCCTTTGGGGTCCAGCGTCCTTACTGGCACACCGCCTCATGTCTGATGGTGTTAATATAACACATGCGGAAGCAATTTGGATCTTAGGCACTTTTAGAACATCAATTATTGTAAATCACTAGCATGTTCATAAGTATTAAAACTTAATGAGTTTAAATACTAACCTTTTGTAGTTCAAACACGTTTTGCCTCACGAACCGGTTTCGAACCACCACTAGTGTCTTCTCCACTATCCTCCGGCCTTAGAACGGGATTGTGGAATCCGGTGAGTGACTAAACTTGGGAGGGATTTTGTATATGTG
>NW_019268629.1:121708-166015 GCF_002738365.1 Cucurbita moschata
AGTAAGTCGATCCTTCACAGGTTGTTCGTAACTAGAGCTGGGTCAATTTACCGTTTTACCCCTGAAGTTACTTCTTGTTCCTTATGTCTCACTGATCCTCTAATGAACAATTGGTTTGTGGTCCAACCAGTAAACCAAATCCCTCTCAGGCCAATGAGAGGGTGGGGCCCCTTGTTCAAGACCTGGAGTCAGTGCTTAAGGGAACTACCTTTCTTCTATCCCTAAGTGGGTAGGAGTGAATTCCGTCTTGCACCCCACATCCCCAGCCATTCACCCAGTCTTACCCCTGAAATGGGAGGCCTGTTGAGTCGGCGAACTAGAGCCACTCTCACCCATGCAAATCTAAGGATAATTCCGAATAAACAGGAGTTCATGGTTAGCTCAGGATTAAAACCGAGTTACCTAGGTTATCAAATGAAAAGAAAATCAGTCTCAACAGTAAACGACTTTATAAAGTGAGAGTGGTTTTCTTCATGGTCCGATCTTATGCAATACTCATTGCATAGAACGCCCCCACTCACATGTCTCCACATGCACAATTTAGTGATCACATTGTTTATATCATATACAAAAGTGGGCCGCATCCATAGTGTCCCCAGAATAAGGTACTCAGCCTTATCCTTATACTATAGATCATTTTGACTATATACTTGAACTTGATCCACTCTTATGTCTCTACATATAGTTCAAGTAATCATACTATAGCCAGAGTGTTCTTAGTTTATTGGATTTAGATTAATGATCGTAAAGTTCACTTTATTCAATAACAATTTTTACTGAATAAACATCAATAATAACTTTATTGAAAATAGAATATATCTTTGTTTACAAACTATGAGTTTTAGGACATAAAACCCAACAGTGTCTACCCCCCTTCCGGGAACAACAAGAAGGCTGGCACATCGTCCGAAACCTGGGAAAGCCCAAAGAAGACAATATCTGCTAGCGGTGGATCTGGGTCGTTGCACATGGAGTGGCATCAAACCATCTGTTGCTCATTTTTTAGTATTCGGGTGCATATCCTATGTTCATGTTTCAGATAGCAAACGAACCGAATTGGATAACAAGAGCACAAAATGTGTTCTTTTGGGAATCAGTAAAGAGTCTAAAGCCTATCGCTTGTAAGATCCATTGTCTCAAAAGGTGCTCATCAGCCGTGATGTTATGTTCAATGAAGAGGAGAGCTGTCCATGGGATGACAGTTATATTGAATCAGTTCAAGCATCTCTTGACTGAAGTGATACAGATGCCGATAGCCACCATGATGACAAAAATGAAGCCACAAACAACTCAGTTGGTGACCTTCATGAATCGAGTTTCCCATGATTCATCGATCGCTCAATTCTAGAGACTATTTTGGATAAAGAAACTTCGAAAGAAATTTGGGATTCAATGAAGAAAAATTTCCAAGGAAATACAAAGGTGAAATGAGCACAACTACTATGCTCAAGGACTTTGAGACTCTTCATATGAAGGAAGGTGAGGCTGTTTTTTATTAATTTTTCCTCATACTCTCACCATTGCTAATAAAATGCATTTTCGTGGTGAAAAGATTAATGATGTCAGCATTACTAAGAAAACTATGCACGCCATGACTTCAAAGTTTGATTAAGTGCCTTGCTCTATTGAATAATCCAACAATTTGGACATCATGACCATTGATAATTGCATAGTAGTATATTGGTTCATGAACAACGTATGCAAAGACATATTTTGGAAGAGCAGTACAGGGAGAATAAATCGTGTAGGTGGCACATTTCGAGGTAAAGGACGAGCATGTGAGAGACCAGGTTTTAACAAAATTCTTGTTGAGTGTTTTTATTATAATTTTCAGTACGAATGTCCCAAGAAGAATAAGGGAAAGGAATCACAGGCTCATTTTGCAGAAACTTCTAAACCACTGCTTCTCGTGGCATATGTTGAAGAGAAGGTAGAACAAAAGGAGGAATCAATAGTTTGTTTATCTGAAATTAAAGCTCCAGAAGCTGTAACAACAAAAGAATTGCTTCTTACGACACATGTTGAAAAAGAATCCGAAGAAGCGGCATGGTTCTTAGATTCAAGCTGCAACGAACACATGTGCGGATATAAAGAATTCTTTTCAGAACTAGATGAAGGCTTTCGCAAGTATGTAAAGCTAGGTGACAACTCCAGCATTGGTGTGACAGGAAAAGGATGCATTCAGCTCCAAGTTAATAACGTCTCCCAAGTTACACTCTTACACACAATTTTGGAAAATCTCTCCCACTACTGGTATGGTCACTTAAGTTTTGAAGGCCTCAAAACTCTAAAACACAAGCAGATGGTTCATGGCTAGCAAGAACTGGTATGTTCTAATTTATTATGCCAAGATTATCTGTTGGGAAAGCAAAATAGAAGACCCTTTCCACGAGAAAGTATGTGGAGAGCATCAAAGCCACTTCACTTCTTCGTTCAGATATATGTGGCCCAATTACACCTATGTCAAATAGCCACAAAAGGTAATATTCTAACTTTTATTAATGATTCCAGCCGAAAATTAAGGGTGCTTTTCTTAATAGAAAAATCATAGGCCTTCGTAATGTTCCAACTTTTCAAAACAAAGGTGGAGAAAAAAACTGGGACAAATATTTTAAGTTTGAGAACTATTAGGGGTGGAGAGTTCGCATAAGTTTATTGAGTTCTGCTCAAATCATGGAATACATCGACTACTCACTGTAGCCCCACACCACTGAAAAACGGAGTGGTAGAAAGAAAAAATCGAACAATCATGAATATGGTGCAAAGTTTTCTCACTAACGGACAAGCTCCAAAAACTTTTTGGCCAGAGGCTGGCTTTCAATTGGGCAGCGCATATTCTCGACAGAAGTCCTACGCTTGCAGTTCAAGACAAAACCCCGGAGGAGGCTTGGTGTAACGACCCAGATCCACCGCTAGCAGATATTGTTCTCTTTGGGCTTTCCCTTTCGGGCTTCCTCTCAAGGCTTTAAACGCGTCTGCTAGGGGAAGGTTTCCACACCCGTATAAATGGTGGTTTGTTCTCCTCCCCAATCAATGTGGGACATCACAATCCACCCCCCTTCGGGGCCCAGCGTCCTCGCTGGCACTCTTTCCTTCCTCTAATTGATGTGAGACCGCCCCAAATCCACCCCCTTTGGGGTCCAGCGTCCTTACTGGCACACCGCCTCGTGTCTACCCCCCTTCCGGGAACAACAAGAAGGCTGGCACATCGTCCGAAACCTGGGAAAGCCCAAAGAAGACAATATCTGCTAGCGGTGGATCTGGGTCGTTGCACATGGAGTGGCATCAAACCATCTGTGGCTCATTTTTTAGTATTCGGGTGCATATCCTATGTTCATGTTTCAGATAGCAAACGAACTGAATTGGATAACAAGAGCACAAAATGTGTTCTTTTGGGAATCAGTAAAGAGTCTAAAGCCTATCGCTTGTAAGATCCATTGTCTCAAAAGGTGCTCATCAGCCGTGATGTAATGTTCAATGAAGAGGAGAGCTGGCCATGGGATGACAGTTTTATTGAATCAGTTCAAGCATCTCTTGACTGAAGTGATACAGGCGCCGATAGCCACCATGATGACAAAAATGAAGCCACAAACAACTCAGTTGGTGACCTTCATGAAGAAAACTCAAAGCAACACACATTAGAAGAGCACATAATTGTTGATCCTGTTGTTGATCCCTCTAATGATCCTGCTGCTCTTCTTATTTCTAAACTAGCAGAAAAACGCTCTAGAAACCCTCCAACTTGGATGCGTGACTATGGGAGTGGAGAGAACCTCTATGATGATGACGATCAAGGTAATTTTGCTCTATTTGTTTATCAAGATCCTTTAACGTATGTGGATGCAGCAAAAAGTGCCAACTGGAGATGTGCCATGGATTCTAAGATTGAAGCAATACGGAAAAATGATACTTGGGATCTCACTGATCTTCCTCATGGTTTAAAAATAATTAAGGTACTTTCTTACTCGTACGTTTTTAAGTAGATGACCTCATATTTACTAGAAACGATGAGGCTTTGTTGAGTTCTTTTAAGGAATCCATGATGAAGGCATTTGATATGACTGATCTTGGACGAATGTGATATTTTCTTTGGCTTAGAAGTGTCACAACAAGCTGATGGTATTTTCATTTGTCAAAAGAAGTATGCCCAGGAGGTACTGGAAAGATTTAATATGGTCAGCTGTAATACAATCCTATTGTACCTGGATTTAAGTTTGTTACGGATTCTACTAACTTGTCTGTCAACAACACCTTGTACATGCAAATGGTAGGAAGCTTAATGTACTTAACATCTACCAAACCTGACCTCATGTTTTCTGTTAGTTTGCTTAGTAGGTACTTGGCTAAGACTATAGAAATCCATTTTCAAGCCATTAAAAGGGTGTAACGTTACATAAAAGGAACACTTACATATGGTATTTTCTACGAGCAAGATGATAATACTGAGCTTACATCCTACACTGACAGTGATTATGCAGGAGATTTGGAGGATATAAAAAGTACATCAAGTTATTCATTTTTTTACTAAGTTCTGGAGCTGTTTCATGGTTCTCAATGAAGCAACCTGTAGTAACTCTCCACTACTGAAGCTGAATTCATTGGTGCTATAGCTTGTGCTTGCCAAGCCATATGGTCGGCAAGGATATTGGAAAAACTCGATCATATCCCAGTTGGAGCTACAATGGTGTACTGTGATAATAGTTCCACTATTAAGCTGACTAGAAGTCCAGTCTTGTCGGTCGAAGAAAACACGTTGATGTTCGTTTCCACTTCCTCTGTGATTTATGAAAAGATGGAACTGTGATGTTACAACATTGTCATACTAAAGAGCAACTAGTTGATATCATGACAAAACCTTTGACTCGAGTTGTCTTTGAGAAGCTACGCATGTTGCTTGGTGCCTGTCAAGATCCTTAAATTTAATCTAAAGACCGGGTCGTCAGTTTAAAGGAGGGAATGTTAGTTTTAGTTGCTATTTTTATGTTTTAGTAATTTTGAATATCAAGTCATTGCTATGGTCTCCTGCCCCATTCTTTGTTTTGGCATGATATTCTGCTTCGGTTAGAATTTTATTTTTCTCTTCTTTTAACCAAGCATGACACTAGCTATAAATATAGTTATTTTTTGCATAATAAAGCACTGAATTTCCCTCCTTCTGCAAACTTAGCTTTTAATATTGCATTAAATTTATGAGTTGAGCTACGTTGATGGAACTTTTAGTTTTACCGCCTCAATTTAAACCAACAACCTCCTCAACATCAATACCAAATATTTGCGTGGAAAGTAGCTGATCAATGACTTCTCTGTCTCCTGCTCTCCTTTCTCATTTTGGAAACCATTGTTGTTGTTGTTGGTCTCTCTACTGTTCGTGACGTATGGTTTGCCTTGGAGACTACGTTCAACCATCATTCAAAAGCCCGTGAACTGAGACTCAAGGATGACTTGTAGCTGATAAAACGCGGTACCAAACCTATTGCTGAGTATGCCCGTATCTTCAAAGCAATAAGTGACCAGCTTCATGCCATTGGCCAACCCATCGAGGACATTAATAAAGTGCACTAGTTTCTTCGTGAACTTGACACCGATTTTTCAACCTTTTCTATTAATTACATGACTTTCACCCTTCTCCCTTCTGTTTTAGATTTAGTCTTTAAGGCTGAAAGTTTTGAGTTGTTCCATCACTCCCAGTCTTCTGACTCCACTTCTATGACATTCACCGCCACTAATCGTGGCCGCGCCCATGGAAGTCACCCTATTTCCCGTAGCAACCAACGAGGTCATTTTCATTCTCATGACAACAACTCTTATAACTGAGGACGTACCACTTACATTAGGGTCATCGACCACCTTACTGCCAAATATGCTGCATGGAGGGTTATTATGTTGATCACTGTAACAAACGGTACGCTTGGATTGACTAAGCTCATGCTCACCTTGCCGAAGCTTTCAACACGTCCTGTTCTATTGCTGGACTCGTCACTGCTAACTTGTGTTCAGACATTGGGGCTTTTGTCCATCTGACCACTAATCCACCCATTTTGGATCAGTTTAAAAATTACACGAATAAATGTTCTGTGATTGTAGAAAAATGTGACTCTCTACCAATTATCCTCACCCCAGTATAATGACTCTCTACCAATTACCCTCACCCCAGTATACTTTCTCTTGTTCCAAATATTCACTTATTAAATGTCAGGGTTGTCCCTCATCTCATTAGAAATCTTCTTCCAATTATTAAATTAAGACATGATTTTTCCCTCTCTCTTACATTTACTAATAATCTTTTTACTATCCATAATTGTTAAAGGTGATGACTATTAGTTAAAAGGATGGAGGGCTATATGTGTTGGAGCGCAATAACTGTGCCTTTATTTTTGTTTTAAAAAAATAAATCTCTACGTGCTTCAAATGATTTACGGCATGCTTGCCTTGGTTATGTGAATTATTCTATTATTTCTTTTTTAAATAAAAGAAAACATCTTTCTCTTACGTCTTTACCTTCTCCATCACTATGTAGTACCTGCCAACTTGCAAAAAGTTATTGATTATCTTATTTCCGCAATGAACATAGTTTGTATCATATGTTAAATCTTATTCATGTGATCTTTGGGATCCTTACTCATCAAATTCAATACGAGTTTTCTTTACTGTGTTATTTTTTATTGATGATTATTCTCATCCACTTGAACTTACCCTTTAAAATTTTGAATATGATTTCTTTGATGTTTTTTTTTCAATTTCAAAAATTAGTAGAAAACAAATATACCGGTGCACGCGTAAAGAAAACTACAAGACCACGATATTTTCGTCAACATCGACATTTAAAACATTGCACGCGTCTTCGTATTTATTTATAACCACATGGATTTTGGGATATCAAAAGACAACGAGGTTGAGAAGTGAATTTTGGTCAACAGAGTTGACCAAGTCTCTTTTTGGCAAAAAAAATAAAAGTAAAAGTAAATATAGCATTTTATTGTGAATGAAACAATTTTTTACTTGATGGGAACAATTCTTTCCTTTTTTTTTTCTTCTCTCTTTCAATTCTCAAAGTTCTTTCTTAATAAGGTAGCATTGTGATGGAGAAGGGAGGCAGCTAAAGTCGTGTCGTGTGTACACCTCTGACGATGTTCATACAGACCGACACGACAAACGTTTCGAGAGGTTGTACAACATCTAACTTGGCCATCAGAAACCCACACGCTACCATCGAAAGCAGTTGGATCAAAGAGGTCAACTACGACCTCCAAACTCCATGAAAGGAGACACTTGACTAGACCAAAAGTTGCAAATTGTGAAACCATGTCCTTCCCATCTCAAGCCGGGCGAGCATCCTAGCTACATTACGAGCCCGGTCGAGACGCCTACGAAGATCTTGTCAAAGCTGTCGACGGGGGAGGACAAGAAGGAGTCGAATAAGGTGAAAGAAGAGAAGGCAATCAAAGAAAGGGGATTCTATTTGCATCCATCTCCAAGGTCAAAGTCTGGCTATGCTCAGCCAGAGTTGCTTTCATTATTTCCTTTAGAATCTCCCAAACCAACTCAGCCTCATGAAACAAAAAAGAATTAATCATTTAGTCCCTAAGAATATATTGTTTTAATTTCAAATTTACTCTTTTGATACATGATTGTTAAAATTGGTTCATGAAAAACTTCTCCCTAGTAGACACGTTCTAAAACTATGGGTTGACGGTGATTATAACGAGCCAAAAGTGAACAATATTTGCTAGCGTTGGGCTTGGACGGTTACAAATGGTATTAGAGTCAGACACTGAACAGTGTGTCAACGAGGACTCTAGCTTTCAAGGGAGTGGATTATGAGATCCCCCACATCAGTTGGAGAGGGTAACAAAGCATCCCTTATAAGGGTGTGAAAACCTCTTCTCAGTAGATGCGTTTTATAATCGTGTGGTTGACGTGGATACGTAATAGGCTAAGCGGACAATATCTACTAGTGGTGAGCTTGGACCGTTACAAATAGTATTAGAGACAGATGCCGAACAATGTGCTAGCGACGATGCTAGTCTCCAAGAGAGGTGCATTGTGAGATCTGACATCGGTTGGAGAGGGGAACGAAACATTCCTTATAAGGGTGTGGAAACCTCTCCTTAGTAGACGTTTTAAAACTGAGGTTGACGTGGATATGTAACGGGCCAAAGCACACAATATCTATTAATAGTGGGTTTGAGCTGTTATAACATAATATTTAGTAAGTAGAACGCCCACATGTATGAGTCTACATTAGGGGAGGTTTTTACCTAATTAAACATTTTCATCAAAAAAAGGATCAAATTGAAGTTCCTGAAAATAATACTCGAACAAATTCTACCTGAAACAACCAAACATATTACTTTATATATATATATATATATAATAGATAAAGATTTGATAGAAATATATTTGTTAGATTATATCCCGTAGTTTAAATGTTTGGAAGCCATATTTAGTAAATTGAAACCATATATATACCAGGTTGTTCTCTCAAAATCTACTTTCTTCCTTTTCTATATTATATCTGGTTGTACATACTTGAAGTCATTGCTAAAACCTTTAACCAATATTTCTTCATGTATTTTCTCTTTCCTGTTCTTTGTGTTCATCCTGATTGAATGTGTGTGTTGTTGAGCGATCCTAACAACTGGTATCGATCCTAACAATAACTTGTATTCTATTTAAACATGTGAACTTTAATGAATATTGAACTTTTAATCCCAGTTTTGTTTCTCATTCTTAACGAATTTGTTTTATTTATTTATTTTGACAATGTTCTATCCACCATCCCATGAGCTTAAAAACAACGAGCAAGAAATTTGTTTCAATTATTTTATTATTTTTATTAATTAGACTTGTTTTGGCAATAATAATGATTTATAATTTGTCCCTAATTAATTAATGATTCTACCTATACAAGAAATATCTCCAAGTCTTAACAATAATTTTCGGAACAAGAACTAAGCGATGAAGTTAGATGAACTAAATTGTTATAAAATTGAATGTAAAAGGACGAAATTACTACTTTCACAAAAATTAAGGGAATAAAAAGTGATTTGTAACCAAAAAAATAAACGGAATTGATTGTAAAATTTGTACCAAAATAGCAAAATAACCCAATAAAGTAGATGATGATGTATTTGTCATCGTAATTTGGTTGTAATATTTATTAAATTAGAAAACTAATTATGATGTATTTGTCAAAGAAATGTATATTTAAACCTCCTCTACCTCAATTCTTTGCAATTCTCTCAACAAAACTACACTTTGCATTCTCTCTAAAAACATGACAAAGCTTTCTCCTTCGCACATCGCTATCGTTGTTGTTGTTCTTATCTTTGCCGGTTCTCTTCTTCATATAAATTATATCTTATTATGAGTATTCCAAACATTATCGTCATCCATATCTGATATATCTCAAGGCTTTGATGTTCATACATCGGATTATCACAATCGTTAAAATAATTTAGCCTTAGAATTTTGATGTTAATAGTTTATGGATGTTGTAGTTTTCTTACTTGACATGTTTTTACATGCGTAGTGTTTAATTGTTAATAGTTTATGGATGTTGTAGTTTTCTTACTTGACATGTTTTTACATGCGTAGTGTTTAATTGTTAATAGTTTATGGATGTTGTAGTTTTCTTACTTGACATGTTTTTACATGCGTAGTGTTTAATTATTTTTAATTTTAATTTTGTAGTAGCAATAACTTTGGTATGTGAAGGAGTCTCGACGGCCGAAAGATGTGAAGAAAGATTGTATGATCAGGGGTGCATACTCGATGATTGTGGAAAAAAATGTTGGGAAAAGCACCAAGATGTCTCACATACGTGCATACCTACTGATCGTGCGCAAACCATCTATGCTTGTTATTGTTTATTTAATTGTGCTTAAAATTAATTTTGAGGCGTCTTTGTATGTAAGACATACTAAATAATCTTGCCCAAACTATCTATGCTTGTTGTGTGTCCTCTTGATTTGCATGGATAAGAATGACTTTGGTAAGAATTCAATATGTTTACCATTTTGAGGATTTGACGAAATGCGAACCTAAGAATATGATCTTGTGAGAAAAAAAATCATAAATCTTGATGATGAGTGCCAAAAGTACATAAGTGAGCTTCGAAGCAAGTGCTAGTAAATTCGGCACCCCCATCGCTTTGAAAAGTCTTTATACTACCAGAATATTGGTTTTTTACAAATTTTTGAAATTGAATAAAAACATCAAAGAAATCATATTCAAAATTTTAAAGGGTAAATTCAAGTGAACGGGAATAATCATCAATAAAAAATAACACAGTAAAGAAAACTCGAATTAAATTTGACGAGGAAGGATCCCAAAGATTACATGAATAAAAGATTTAACATATGATACAAACTATGTTCATTGCGGGAATAAGCCAATCAATGACTTTTCGCAAGTTGGCATGTACTACATAGTGATGGAGAAGGTAAAGACGTAAGAGAAAGATATCCTCTTTTATTTTTATTTTTTATATATATATAATAGAATAATTCACATGACCCAACCAAGCAGGTAGAGAATTGTTTTCTAAAATAGAAATAAAGGCAGAGTTGTTATGCTCCAACACATATAGCCCTCGTCCCTTTTATTGCTCGTCATCACTCTTCTTGTTTGATTATTCTGGATAGTAAAAAGACTTTTACTGCTCGTCATCACTCTTCTTGTTTGATTATTCTGGATAGTAAAAAGATTATTAGTAAATGTAACGTAGAGAAGAAAATCATAGGATAATTTGATAATTAAAAGTATTTTTAATGAGACGAGAGACAACCAAGACATCTCATAAGTGAATAGTTGGAACAAGAGAAAGTGTACTGGTGATGGTAATTAATAGAGAGGCACCTTTTTTCTACAATCACAGAACATTTATTCGTGTAATTTTTAAACTGATCCAAAATGAATGGATCAGTGGTCAGATGGACCAAAGCCCCAATGTCTAAAAACAAGTTAGCAGTCATGGGTCCAGCAATGGAATAGGACGTGTTGAAAGCTTCGGCAAGGTGAGCATGAGCATATTCAATCCATGCATACCGTTGGTTGCAGTGATCAACATAGTGATCCTTCATGCAACATATCTAACAGCAAGGTGGTCGACGACCTTGACCCGAGTGGGTACATCCTCGATTGGAAGAGTTGTTGTCATGAGAATGAAATGATCTCATTAGTTGCCACGGGAAATAGGGTGACTTTCATGGGTGCAGCAATGAAAATGTCGTGGTCTTGTATTTATTGATAAAATCTCAATATCGATATATTTAAAAATAAAAAAATAAAGAAAATGTCGTGTTAAAGGTGATGACTACCAGTTAAAAGGATGGAGGGCTATATGTGTTGGAGCGCAATAACTGTGCCTTTATTTTTGTTTTAAAAAAACAAATCTCTACGTGCTTCAAATGATTTACGGCATGCTTGCCTTGGTTATGTGAATTATTCTATTATTTCTTTTTTAAATAAAAGAAAACATCTTTCTCTTACGTCTTTACCTTCTCCATCACTGTGTAGTACCTGCCAACTTGCGAAAAGTTATTGATTATCTTATTCCCGCAATGAACGTAGTTTGTATCATATGTTAAATCTTATTCATGTGATCTTTGGGATCCTTACTCGTCAAATTCAATACGAGTTTTCTTTACTGTGTTATTTTTTATGGATGATTATTCCCATCCACTTGAACTTACCCTTTAAAATTTTGAATATGATTTCTTTGATGTTTTTTTTTCGATGTTGACGAAAATGTCGTGGTCTTGTATTTATTGATAAAATCTCAATATCGTTATATTTTTTTAAAAAAATAAAGAAAATGTCGTGGTCTTTACCTTCTCAATAACTATGTAGTACCTGCCAACTTGCGAAAAGTTATTGATTGTCTTATTCCCGCAATGAGCATAGTTTGTATCATATGTTAAATCTTATTCATGTGATCTTTGGGATCTTTCCTCGTCAAATTCAATACGAATTTTCTTTACTGTGTTATTTTTTATTGATGATTATTCCCGTCCACTTGAACTTACCCTTTAAAATTTTGAATATGATTTCTTTGATGTTTTTTTTTCAATTTCAAAAATTAGTAGAAAACAAATATACCGGTGCAAATAAAGATTTTCAATGCGATGGGGATGCCGAATTTAGTAGCACTTGCTTTCAAGCTCACTTATGTACTTTTGGCACTCATCATCAAGATTAAGATTTTATGATTTTTTTTCCTCACAAGATTATGTTTTCTTGTGTTCTCAGGTCCACATTTGGTCAAATCCTCAAGATAGTAAACATATTGAATTCTTACCAAAGTCATTCTTATCCATGCAAATCATAACGACACACATCTTACGTGTATTCTCCGCCATTATGCGAACGTAAGCAACAAATCTTCACTTCTACTTCTTCTTCGATCATCATCTTGAATTCTTGAAATTTTGAAAACGTGTCAGGACTTTTCTTTCATAAAGAAAATCCACACATATCTTGAGTAGTCGTCAATGAACGTCACCATGTACCACATTCAACTGATTGATGTTTGTTTGGCTGGACCGAACAAATCAGAGTGGATTAACTCAAATGGTTTCTTTGCTTTGAAATTTGATTCTTTGTATGGTAATTGATGAGTTTTACCATATTGACACCCTGCGCAAACAACGTCTGTTTTGACTTCAAGTTTTGCTAGGCCTTTGAGAATGGATTTCTCCATAATCAACTTCAACTTGTGGTAGCCAACATGTCCCAATCTTGCATGCCATAGATCTATTGTCTCATTCCTTTGGGTCTTGTCAACATAGGCAGACTCAAAAGATAGGACGTAAACAGACTTCCCTTTCGCCCTTCTATTGTCGCCTTTCTTATTATCTTAGCATCTTCATAAACTTTCACATCTTCTGGTCCAAACAGGACGTAATTTTCTGATGTTGTTAGTTGTGACACTGACAAAAAGTTCTTCTTTGACCCAGTACATGATAAACATTATGTAGTGACACTGTATCAGATTTATTGCCAGACATGATTGTCATATTGCCGATCTGAGCAATTGACAACTGTGTGTTATTTGTTGTGCGTACCATACGACTTCCTTTGTACTCTTTCTTGTCTTGCAATGTTCTCTGATCGCCAATTATATGGTTTAAGCATTTTGAATCAATGATCCAGTCATTCTCATAATCGATATGGTCTCCCATCGTCACCATGAGTGCTAGCTCGTCTTCTTCTATGATATATAGTACCTCTGCATCTCATTCTCCCTCCAGCTCCATGTTGGAGGATGCCACATTACTTTTGACAGATTTTTTCTTGGACCAACAATCTCTGGACATGTGGCCCTTCTTCCCGCAATTGTAGCAATTACCTTCAAATCTCTTTCCTTGAGAACGTTTGTTGTCATTCTTCTAAGCTCTCTCAAGTTGTGCAGTTCCTTGATGACTTTTTCTTTTGTCACCGTTTTTGTATCCACGTTTGATGCCTCCCATTTGTTTAGCCATGACTTCTTGGCTGGCTAACAATTTTTCAAACTCTACAATGATGGTTGAGTGGTCATCCTTGTACAGCAATAATGAAGCTTCTATATTCTGGTCGCAATCCGTGGATAATGATCATCTTCATCCGATCTTCTCCAAAGATCATGTTCTTGTATAAACAGGATATCATGCATGTTGTCCACATGTTGTAGTTGTTATTGTTGAGTTTCTTGATTCCTCCAACGATTTGGAAGTCACCCATCGTGTTGGCAATGCCTCAGTAATACCAACACAAGCTTTTTCGACATAAAACTTGTAGAGTCACAAACAACTTACGACACAAAGAAACTCACTCACTAATAATCAAAAGAAATCGTTTTTGCTTGGTTGGGTCATGTGAATTATTCTATTATATATATAAAAAATAAAAATAAAAGAGGATATCTTTCTCTTACGTCTTTATCTTCTCCATCACTATGTAGTACATGCCAACTTGCGAAAAGTCATTGATTGACTTATTTCCGCAATGAACATAGTTTGTATCATATGTTAAATCTTTTATTCATGTAATCTTTGGGATCCTTCCTCATCAAATTCAATTCGAGTTTTCTTTACTGTGTTATTTTTTAATTATGATTATTCCCGTTAACTTGAATTTACCCTTTAAAATTTTGAATATGATTTCTTTGATGTTTTTATTCAATTTCAAAAATTTGTAGAAAACCAATATTCTGGTAGTATAAAGACTTTTCAAAGCGATGGGGGTGCCGAAGTTACTAGCACTTGCTTCGAAGCTCACTTATGTACTTTTGGCACTCATCATCAAGATTTATGATTTTTTTTTCTCACAAGATCATATTCTTAGGTCCACATTTCGTCAAATCCTCAAAATGGTAAACATATTGAATTCTTACAAAAGTCATTCTTATCCATGCAAATCAAGAGGACACACAACAAGCATAGATAGTTTGGGCAAGATTATTTAGTATGTCTTAGATACAAAGACGCCTCAAAATTAATTTTAAGCACAATTAAAGAAACAATAACAAGCATAGATGGTTTGCGCACGATCAGTAGGTATGCACGTATGTGAGACATCTTGGTGCTTTTCCCAACATTTTTTTCCACAATCATCGAGTATGCACCCCTGATCATACAATCTTTCTTCACATCTTTCGGCCGTCGAGACTCCTTCACATACCAAAGTCATTGCTACTACAAAATTAAAATTAAAAATAATTAAACACTACGCATGTAAAAACATGTCAAGTAAGAAAACTACAACATCCATAAACTATTAACAATTAAACACTACGCATGTAAAAACATGTCAAGTAAGAAAACTACAACATCAATAAACTATTAACATCAAAATTCTAAGGCTAAATTATTTTAACGATTGTGATAATCCCATGTATGAACATCAAAGCCTTGAGATATATCAGATATGGATGACGATAATGTTTGTAATACTCATAATAAGATATAATTTATATGAAGAAGAGAACCGGCAAAGATAAGAACAACAACAACGATAGCGATGTGCGAAGGAGAAAGCTTTGTCATGTTTTTAGAGAGAATGCAAAGTGTAGTTTTGTTGAGAGAATTGCAAAGAATTGAGCTAGAGGAGGTTTAAATATACATTTCTTTGACAAATACATCATAATTAGTTTTCTAATTTAATAAATATTACAACCAAATTACGAGCTCATCTACTTTATTGGGTTATTTTGCTATTTTGGTACAAATTTTACAATCAATTCGGTTTATTTTTTTTTGTTACAAATCACTTTTTATTCCCTTAATTTTTGTGAAAGTAGTAATTTCGTCCTTTTACATTCAATTTTATAACAATTTAGTTCATCTAACTTCATCGCTTAGTTCTTGTTCCGAAAATTATTGTTAAGACTTGGAGATATTTCTTGTATAGGTAGATCCATTAATTAATTAGGGACACATTAGAAATCATTATTATTGCCAAAACAAGTCTAATTAATAAAAATAATAAAATAATTGAAACAAATTTCTTGCTAGTTGTTTTTAAGCTCATGGGATGGTGGATAGAACATTGTCAAAATAAATAAATAAAACAAATTGGTTAAGAATGAGAACCAAAACTGGGATTAAAAATTCAATATTCATTAAAGTTCACACGTTTAAATAGAATACAAATTATTGTTAAGATCGATACCAGTTGTTAGGATCGCTCAACAACGCACACATTCAATCACGATGAACATAAGGAACAGGAAAGAGAAAATAGAGGGAGAAATATTGGTTAAAGGTTTTAGCAATGACTTCAAATATGTACAACCAGATATAATATAGAAAAGGAAGAAAGTAGATTTTGAGAGCACAACCTCGTATATGTATATATATGATTTCAATTTACTAAATATGGCTTTCAAACATTTAAACTACGGTATATAATCTAACAAATATATTTCTATCAAATCTTTATCTATTATATATATATATATATAAAGTACATATGTTTGGTTGTTTTAGGTAGAATTTGTTCGAGTATTATTTCCAGGAACTTCAATTTGATCCCTTTTTTTGATGAAAATGTTTAATTAGGTAAGAACGTCCCCTAATGTAGACTCATGTGGGCGTTATACTTACTAAATATTATGTTATACCAGCTCAAACCCACTATTAATAGATATTGTGTGCTTTGGCCCGTTACATATCCACGTCAACCTCAGTTTTAAAACACGTCTACTAAGGAGAGATTTCCACACCCTTATAAGCGATGTTTCGTTCCCCTCTCCAACTGATATCGGATCTCACAATCCACCTCTCTTGGAGACTAGCATCGTCGCTAGCACATTGTTCAGTATCTGTCTCTAATACTATTTGTAACGGTCCAAGCTCACCACTAGTAGATATTGTCCGCTTGGCCTATTACGTATCCACGTCAACCACACGATTATAAAACACATCTACTGAGAAGAGGTTTTCACACCCTTATAAGGGATGCTTCGATGGTGGCTTGTAGGTTTCTGATGGCTCGGTTAGACGTTGTACAACCTCTTGAAACGTTGTCGTGTCGGTCTGTATGAACGTCGTCAAAGGTGTACACACGACACGACTTTGGCTGCCTCCTTCTCCATCACAATGCTACCTTATTAAGAAAGAACTTTGAGAATTGAAAGAGAGAAGCAAAAAAAAAAAGGAAAGAATTGTTCCCATCAAAATTAAAAAGTAAAAAATTGTTTCATTCACAAGACAATGCTATTTTTACTTTTACTTTTATTTTTTTTCCGAAAAGAGACTTGGTCAACTCCGTTGACCAAAATTCACTTCTCCAACTCGTTGTCTTTTGATATCCCAAAATCCATGTGGTTACAAATAAATACGAAGACGCGTGCAATGTTTTAAATGTCGATGTTGATGAAAATGTCGTGGTCTTGTATTTATTGATAAAATCTCAATATCAATATATTTTTAAAAAAAATAAAGAATTCATAGACCGTATTTAATTTCTTGTGATTAATTTACATATATTTTTTTGGATTTTTTGGGTTCGATTTTGATAAAATGTTGATTCACTTTTAATGTCGATACTGAACTGATGGATGTAAGATTTAGTTTGTTGATGTGCAAATTTAAGGATGAAAAATCTCACCGAGCCTTATATGCTTCAACGGTAAATTCTTTTGCATGAGGTGACCTAAAAAATAAAGAAAATTATACAATGATGTGGTGGGAAGAGGTGACATGCAAAATAGAGAAAATTGCACCATGGTTTGGTGTTTGCCACACTATGTCATAATCGCACTTCTGCAGTAGTGAGATGAGGATTGTGGAACACTTGTTCTAATCTAGGGAACAAGTCAGTCGTGAGAAATTCGAACTTTGTAAACAATATCGACGTATGCTCGAGTCTCAGGTCATGTTTGCGAGAAATGTTTTAAAAAACGTGAGTGAGTAAATAAATTTGAAAATAATTTGAAAGAATCGAAGAAAGCAACATTGTATGGCTGTAAGCAAAGAAACATCACGGCTTAAATATCATATAACTTGAGGGAGGAAGAATTGACAATTAGTCGCATCCCTTTACGGGGCATTTTAGCTCTTCTGGGTGTAGTCATGGTTTTGGTGAATGGCATACACACTCATGTTGACACTACATGAAATAGTAAAGACTTGTCTAAGATGAAAGCAGTAAAAGGGATAGGGCATGCGGTCATGGACAATCCATCCTAGATAAGCATGATTAGGACATCTGACATGTGACCATAGACAACACGCCTTGGACAAGTATAACCGTGACACAATCCACAAGTCCAAGCTCATCGCTAGCAAGCAAATATTGTCATCTTTGGACTTTCTCTTTTGAGCTTCCCCTCAATGTGGGATTCTCACAATTCACCCCCTTCAACGTGAGACCCCCACCAAATCCTTGTCCTCTTTGGGCTTTCCCTCTCGGGCTTCCCCTCATGGGATTCTCACAATCCACCCCCTCCAATGTGAGACCCCCACCAAATCCACCCCCCATCGGGGCCAACATCCTTGTTGGCACACCGCCCAGTGTCTAGCTTTGATACCATTTGTAACGGCCCAAGCCCAAGCGCACGGTTAGCAAATATTGTCCTCTTTGGGCTTTCCCTTTCAGACTTCCCCTCAAGGCTTTAAAATGTTTCTGCTAGGAAAAGGTTTCCACACCCTTAGTGTTTTATTCTCCTCCCCAACCAATGTGGGATTGTGTCCCCACCTAACGTGGGATTCTCACATCTTCACTCTTACAAGCATGCCAGAAGAGCTTGTGTTGGTTTATGGGGGAGATTCTCACATCTTCACTCTTACAAGCATGCCAGAAGAGCTTGTGTCGGTTTAGGGGGTCCAAGTCATGAGGTGTAGCATCCAAATTTTAAGGGTTAGATTGAGTTTCAAATTATGACAACCCTACTAATCAAACAAAAAAATAGCAAGTTTAGGTTGAGTTGGGTTATGAACTCTATTCCAGTTGTTTGGGTCAAAGACATTTGGAGATCCAAAAGATTTTTCCAGCTCATCCTAACATAACTCATTAGCTAAGCATTGGTCGTCACTCTGCTACAAAGATCATCCAAAGATTGAAAATCGGAACTCAAAAGCAAGCAAGCCACTCTAAAACAAGTATTTAACAATTCCAACGATAAACTTCCAACTCAAAGTTTAGAAACAAAACGTACTCGGATTACAACGCTAAAACAGACCATTAAAGATAAATAAACTAAGCTGAAACAACTAGCTTTCGTCGATCCCTTATCATGTCTCGTATTTCGTATCACTAATCCTATAGAGACTTTAATCACTTGCATAATCAATTCATGAGTCAATACTTAACCACACGTACTTAGTAAGGAGCTCAGGCATCAGAAGCTATTAAACAACATACCACGACGTACAATACATCATGTTTCTTACACACAAGCCATACATGCTCAAGATACACAAAAACATATTAACATATATATCATACTCAATTCAAGGATTATATCCAAACAACTCCCACTTATCTTCGTAAATTTTTTTCATTTATTTTTTTCGGGACTGTGGCAGATTATCTATGGTGAATTCATGGAGATCGAGTTTCCCATGATTCATCGATCGCTCAATTCTAGAGACTATTTTTGATAAAGAAACTTCGAAAGAAATTTGGGATTCAATGAAGAAAAAATTCCAAGGAAATACAAAGGTGAAATGAGCACAACTACTATGCTCAAGGACTTTGAGACTCTTCATATGAAGGAAGGTGAGGCTGTTTTTTATTATGTTTTCCTCGTACTCTCACCATTGCTAATAAAATGCATTTTCGTGGTGAAAAGATGAATGATGTTAGCATTACTAAGAAAACTATGAACTCCATGACTTCAAAGTTTGATTAAGTGGCTTGCTCCATTGAATAATCCAACGATTTGGACATCATGACCATTGATAAATTGCATAGTAGTATATTGGTTCATGAACAACATATGCAAAGACATATTTTGGAAGAGCAGGGAGAATAAATTGTGTAGGTGGCACATTTCGAGGTAAAGGACGAGCATGTGAGAGACTAGGTTTTAACAAAATTCTTGTTGAGTGTTTTTATTGTAATTTTCAGTACGAATGTCCCAAGAAGAATAAGGAAAAGGAATCACAGGCTCATTTTGCAGAAACTTCTAAACCACTGCTTCTCGTGGCATATGTTGAAGAGAAGGTAGAACAAAAGGAGGAATCAACAGGTTGTTTATCTGAAATTAAAGCTCTAGAAGTGTAACAACAAAAGAATTGCTTACTGTTGGTTATAAACTTGTTTTTTATTATTTGTTTTTTATTATTATTATTTTATTTCTGTTGTTTAATTCTCCATGAAAAAAGGTCGGAAATATTGTAAGTAGTGGAAGGAGTTGTGGAGTGGTTGCTGATTTGTAGCAGAAATAGGTAAATTTTTTAGTATATAAAGAAAATGGTGCCAAGTTCTAAAGACACCACAAAAACAAGAAATAATTTGTGTGTCTTCGTTTATTCTCCCCTTCTGTTGCGTTTTTTTGCTTACAATTGGTATCAAAGCGTTAAGATCAAGGCTAGTTTTCAATCATGTCTCACTTAGAGATTGAGCGGTCAAGAAGGGAGAGAGATCAAAAAATGAGACAGGAATCGAGTGACAGGAGCCAAAACACCGATGCGATAGAAGGTGATGCCTCACATGAGGTGAGTGTATAGATTCAAGAAAAGGAGGGATCTGTCACACTCAAATACCCGATGCTGACAAAATGCAACTATGCAGCTTGGGCGATTAAGATGGAGGTATTTATGATGGCACAAGGTGTTTGGGAGGCAATTGAGTCACCCGAAACAGTAGATAACCATAAAGATAAGATGGCTTTAGCAGCTATTTATCAAAGTATTGGAGAAGATACGTTGCTACAGTTGGGTGCCAAGAAAACAGCCAAGGAAGCCTGGATCATGCTGAAAAATATGAATCTAGGTGCGGAAAGAGTGAAAGAAGTTAGAACGCAGACTCTCTGGCAGGAGTTTGAAGCGTTGAGGATGGGTGATTTAGAAAGTATTGATGAGTATTCTGGAAAACTCACCATTATTGTCAACAAATTGAGAGGCCTCGGCAATACTGTGGATGATATCCAAGTAGTTAAGAAACTTCTACGATCCACCTCTGCAAAGTTTCTTCAAATTACCTCAACGATTGAGGAGTTTAGCGATCTCAAAACGAAATCCGTTGATGAGATTATTGGATCACTCAAGGCACATGAAGAAAGGTTGCAAGGGTTTGGAGAAAAAGATGAAACCGTTCTCCTCACTCATGCAGAATGGAACGAACGAGAGACTGCAAAATCCTCAAAGAAAGAATGGAAGGATCAAGGCAGTTCCAGAGGAGGCAGGGGACGGGGTCGCGGAAGATGGAGAGGCCGTGGGAGAAGTGACTGGCATCGAGGAGATGAAGAAGAGTCGCAAACTCAAAAGACGAGATTTGACAAAAGTAAAATTAAATGTTTCAGGTGTCAGAAAATGGGACACTTCGCATCAGAGTGTTCCACAATAGACGAACAACTCTACCTGATAGAGATGCAAAAGGATGAGGAGTCGTCACTGCTGATGATAGAGGTGTGTGAAATTAAAACCACACATAACAAAGAGCCTAATTTTGTGATGTAGAATGAAACTATAGTGCTGCCACCAGACAATATTGGAGTTGAAAATTCCTGGTTCCTAGATACTGGAGCAAGCAACCACATGTCAGGAGAAAGGAGGGTGTTTTGTGAGCTCGACACATCTGTTGTTGGAAAGGTACGCTTCGGTGATAACTCTGTAATAGACATTTGTGGTCGTGGAATAGTGCTCTTCAAATGCAAAACGAATGAGCACTTGATCTTATCGCAAGTCTATTACATACCTAAACTCAAGAGCAATATTATAAGTTTGGGACAACTGGATGAGAGTGGAAATAAAATTGTCATAGAGAACAGTGTGATGAAGATATATGACAAAGCTAGGAGCCTGATTATTATGGTGACCAGACAATCCAACAGATTGTATGTAGTAAAGTTGAAGCTTACGGAACAGGTGTGTTTAATGACAAATATCAGTAACAGTGGTTGGCTCTGGCACGCGAGGTATGGACACCTAAATTTTCACTCTTTAAAGCAATTAAATGACAAGAGAATGGTTGAAGGGTTACCGAGAATCACCCAGGTCAATCAATTATGCGATGGGTGTTTAATTGGAAAGCAGCATAGGACTCCTTTTCCCCGAACAACAACATATCGTGAGAAGGAGTCATTGGATCTTGTCCATGGAGATCTATGTGGACCTATTTCGCCAATGACGTATGGAGGTAACAAATATTTTATGTTACTAGTGGATGATTGTTCACGATTTATGTGGGTGTTTATGTTGAAAAACAAGAATGAAACACTGCTGGTGTTTAAAAAATTCAAGATCAGTGTGGAGGTAGAGAAAGGCAGGAAGATTAAGAGCTTTAGAACGGACCGTGGAGGAGAGTTTGTATCTACTTCTTTTAAAGACTATTGCGAGAATGAAGGCATGAAGAGACTTCTTACTGCACCATTTTCACCACAGCAAAATGGCGTAGTAGAAAGGCGTAATCGAACGGTGGTAGAGATGGCCAGATGTATGTTATGTTGGATTTCGATAATCGGCCAGGGAAAATATTATCGACAGGAGTTTGTTGGAAGAAAGATAAAATGCGTAAAATAAGAGAGAGAGAAGGACTGAAAGTTTGACTGCTCTTCAAAATCCGGATGTTAAATCCTGTAAACAGATTTCCTATTTAAATACAATCTATCCTAAAAATGGGTGGAGAGTGGCCAACTGAATCTGTGCCACTTCCTAGAAAATTGACGTCTAAGAATTCGCTAATCCATTCGACGTGTTTGTCAAATGGTCAAAGGGAAATTAAATGTAAACGTGTGAATCTAAATAAGGAAAAAACAAAGGTTTTATCTAACAATCTCCTCCTAAAACCTTTGTTATATCTGCCTTATTATTTGAACTCCGATCTTTGAGCAAAGTTCTTCAAATTTCACCCGTGCCAGGGACTTGGTGAAAATGTCTCCAAGTTGTTCCTCTGTTCGAATGAAATCAATCTTGATGAGCCCTCGATCTGCACATTCTCGAATGTAGTGGAATCTGATTTCTATGTGCTTGCTCCGGTCGTGCAAAACTGGATTTTTGATCAGGGAGATCGTAGCTTTGTTGTCTACGTATAGCATTGGTGGATCGCTTTCTCTCCCGATGAGTTCTTCCATTAGTCGTGCAAGCCAGACCCCTTGAGTTGCTGCAATCGAAGCGGCGATGTATTCTGCTTCGCAGGAAGACAAAGCAACTACCTTCTGTTTTGTTGATTGCCAGCAGATCGCGCCGCCTGAGAGAAAGTAGATCATTCCGCTGGTGCTCTTACGATCATCAACGTCACCGGCCATGTCACTATCGCTGTAGCCGACCAGTTTGAGTTTCTCCTTTCCCCTCCTAGCGCAGTATCTTACGCCCCAGCCTCTGGTTCCGGCTACATAGCGCAGGATGCGCTTGACAGCCACTAGATGCTCCTCCCTAGGTGCTTCCATAAACCTGCTCACATATCCAACAGAATATGCAAGATCTGGACGAGAGTTTACCAGATAGTGCAGACTCCCGACAATGCTGCGGTAATTGGTGGAGTCGACTGTCGTCGTAGTGCCGGCCTTCCTTAGTTGAAGTCGGGCCTCCATTGGCGTCCTGGTAGGATTACTGTCCACAAGCCCAGTTGTGTCCAGCAGCTTCCTCGCGTATGCACTTTGGCAAATGGAGATGCCGGAAGAGTTCTGTTGCACTTCGATGCCGAGGTAGTAGCTGAGCACACCGAGATCGCTCATCTCGAAGTTTTTCGACATCTCATTCTTGAACCTTCCGAGGACTCCCACGTCGCCTCCAGTGATTATGAAGTCGTCGACGTACACTCCCACGAACAGTCGCTTTTTGCCGTGGCCGTACGTGTACATGCCATGCTCAGAGGCACAACGTTTGAAATTCAGTGACAGTAGGGTACTGTCGAGCTTCGCGTTCCAGGCTCGTGGGGCTTGTCGAAGCCCGTAGAGTGCTTTGTGCAGGCGCAGTACCTTATTAGGGTTGTCGTTATCCAGGAAGCCAGGTGGTTGTCGAACATAGACGGTCTCCTTCAACTCTCCGTTAAGGAAAGCAGACTTTACGTCCATATGGTGAACCTCCCAAGAGTGATGTGCTGCAATTGCCAGCAAGAAACGAACGGATTCTAACCTTGCTACTGGCGCAAATACCTCTTCGAAGTCCACTCCTTGCTTCTGGACGTAGCCCTTCGCCACCAGACGAGCCTTGTGCTTCACAACTTCTCCTTTTTCGTTGCGCTTCAGTTTGAAGACCCACTTGAGCCCTATGGCTTGGTGTCCCGGTGGCATATCCTCCAGACTCCACGTCTGGTTCTCAGTGATGGATGTCATCTCTTCCTGCATTGCCTTCCGCCAGCACGGGTTCTTTTCTGCTTCGGCGAAGGTGTTTGGTTCATCTGCACTGACGGCATGTAGTTCGGCCACTTCCTCGAGCTCGCGCGCTGCTAGTCCAGGTGGTTCACCTCCTCCCACTAGGTCATCCATCCTCCGGTACCTAGCCTCCAGATCAGTATCGTGATCGGCATCCAGCGTCGAATCCGCAGTCCGTGGTGTTGCGAATTCCACTGGTTCAGGTGGTGCACCTGCTGGCGGCGATGACGTCTCCTGATGCTGGGCTCCTCCTTCTTCAGGCTCGGTGACGAGGTACTCCACCGTGAATTGATTTGGATTACGGTCTGCCTCGATCACGTCATTCCACTACCAGAAGGTGCTTTCGTCGAAGACGACGTCGCGAGACACGTGAGCTCGCCCCCCTACAGGATCATAAAGCCTGTACGCCTTGCTCCCGGGTTCGTAGCCGATGAAGACAACCTTCAGCCCCCTGGGATCGAGCTTGGCGTGATGGGGACGTGTTACCTTCATGTATGCGATGCAGCCGAACACGCGAAAATGATGTACTGTTGGTTTTTTGTTGTACCAGGCCTCATATGGCGTCTTCCCGTCGAGGCTTCGGGTTGGTGACCGATTGAGGAGATAGACAGCTGTCATTACTGCCTCTCCCCAGAATCTCCCAGGCATCCCGGCCGTCACCAACAGTGACCTCGCTGTCCCGACAATGGTCTGATTTCGGCGCTCTACCACTCCGTTCTGTTGGGGGAGTAGGGCGCCGTTAGGTGTCGTTGTATGCCGATCTCGTCGCAGTACTTACTGAAACCTGCCGAGATGAATTCTCCGCCTCGGTCAGTGCGCAGCACTCGCATCTTCTTCTCACATTCGGCCTCCGCTCGCACTTTAATGCGCTTAACCGCCTCTGCCGCCTCACTTTTCGCTTGCAGCAGGGTCAGCCACATGAAGCGGCTTTTGTCATCGACTAACAGGAGGAAGAGACTCTTACCGCCTGGGGTCGCCGGCTTGATGGGCCCGCAAATATCGCCGTGTACAAGCTCCAATGGCTCATCGGCTCGGTAGGCTGTTCGGGACGGAAAGGGTGTGCGCCTCTGTCTGCCGATGAGGCACCCGTCGCACAGCTTGTTCACGCCTTTGATTTCTGGCAAGCCGTGCACCAACTCCTTCTTCTGTAGCTTTTCTAGGGCAGGAAAGTTTAAGTGTCCGTACCTTACGTGCCACCTCAAAGATACCTCTTCGGTCTTGGCCGAGAGGCTAACGGGTTGGTCTATCTCTAACTCCAAGATGTAAAGACGGTTTGTGGTGCGCCTTGCTTGCGTGAGCAGCCGTCGTTGATTATCGCAGATTCTTAGTAGTCCGCGCTCGATGGAAATGAAGCAACCTGTCTCATCGAGTTGACCCAGGCTCACAAGGTTAGCCTTGAGCCTCGGGATGAAGTAGACGTCGGTCAGCTGGCGATGCTCGCCTCCCTTACTGACGAACAGGATGGTGTCGCGCCCTTCGATCTCGACGACGGAGCCGTCGCCGAATTTCACCGTCCCACGGATCCCCGAGTCGAGTTCGGAGAACGCAGATCTAGCCCCGGTCATATGGGTTGTTGCCCCTGTGTCAAGGATCCATTGCTGGTGCTCGTGTTGCTCGTCCCTTTCGCCGATCTGAGCGAACACTCGCTCCTCCTCCAGTTGAATTGGCTCCCCAGCTGGTGCCATCTTTGCTACGCCCAACTGGAGCTCTTTCTTGGGTTCAACATCGTCGTCGGATTTGGAATCGAAATTGGGGACGCATGCAGTTACCATGAAGAGAGCTGGCTCGTCCTCCTCGGATTGAGCCACATGGGCCTTTTCGGCCTTCTCCTTATTCCTCAGCTTGCTCCAGCAATTTCTGCTCAGGTGTCCTCTCTTCCCACAGTTCGAGCATTGGATCGGCCTGCCATTGGTCGACTCCTTCTTTTGATTCCCATCTTTCCCACGCGTGCGCCCGTGGGACATCCATGGCTTCTTACCGCCTTTGCGGCTGGAGGAGGACCCGTTGCTCTCGCCGGTGTTGTCGCGGAGCTTTAGGCGTGCAAGCCATTCCTCATCCGTGAGGACTAGACGGCCCTCCTTGTCAACAGCTGAAGTGATATTCTTCTTCCGCTGCTCGACGTTACGTAGTCTTCCGGTCACATCTTCCACTGTTAGGTCGTTCACATCAAGCAATGTCTCGATTGAAATCGCGACTTGCTCGAGGTGATCGGGAACGACCTGCAACATCTTCTTTACGATTTCTGCCTCACTGATGCCACCACCGAGGGTGGTGATGCTGTTGGCGAGCCCCGTGATCCGCATTGAAAAATCATCGACGGATTCGCCGTCCTTAAAGCGAATCTCCGAGAGCTCTTTCCGTAGTTGCTCGATGTTGGATTCCCGCACTCGTTGTACACCGACCCGACGGGATTTGATTCCTTCCCAGGCCGATTGTGCGGTGCGTTTGGTGGAAAGTGAAGCCAGCATCTCTGGGGGCACAGATCGTAATATGGCGGCGAACGCCAGCCGATCCTCCCGGTACTCGATTGTTTCTCCTTCCTCTGGCTCGACAGCGTGCCATAACCCACTCGCTCAACAACTACTTGACGCCCGTCATCACGCTGTCGGCCACGGCCTCTTCGTGGTGGTGATGGAGATGCCGGCACTTAGCGGCGTGGAGGAGTGAGCGAGCCTGCTTGAGATGGGCCCCACGATGTATTTATTTTTGCGCTTTGCATTTTCTTCTACTCGAACCTAAGACCTATGTGTTATTAGGTCGACGCTCTAACCACTTGAGCTATTCAACTTGATTGTTGATAGGTTGGCTCTTCTGTGATGGTATACTACCGATCGCTTCAACGAGGCTCTGATACCACTTGTTGGATTTCGATAATCGGCCAGGGAAAATATTATCGACAGGAGTTTGTTGGAAGAAAGATAAAATGCGTAAAATAAGAGAGAGAGAAGGACTGAAAGTTTGACTGCTCTTCAAAATCCGGATGTTAAATCCTGTAAACAGATTTTCTATTTAAATACAATCTATCCTAAAAATGGGTGGAGAGTGGCCAACTGAATCTGTGCCACTTCCTAGAAAATTGACGTCTAAGAATTCGCTAATCCATTCGACGTGTTTGTCAAATGGTCAAAGGGAAATTAAATGTAAACGTGTGAATCTAAATAAGGAAAAAACAAAGGTTTTATCTAACATGTTAAAGAGCAAAGAGATGCCTGCAAAATTTTGGGGAGAGGCTATCAAAACTGCCGTGTATATTCTGAACAGATCGCCAACAAAAGGAGTTGCAGATGGTACACCGTATCAAGCTTGGTTTGACAAGATACCAAAGGATCATCACTTTAAAATCTTCGGGTGTCTTGCTCATGCCAAGAATACATATTCACACCTTCCTAAACTTGCTGATAGGAATGTGAAGACAATTATGTTAGGATATGAAGATGGAACCAAAGCTTACCGATTATTGGATCCACAAAAGAACAGAATTATCGTGAGCAGGGATGTGGTGTTCGAAGAGGAGAAAAAGTGGTGTTGGGAAGAAATCACAAACGGTGATGATGAACAAAGAGGAACTTTCACCGTTCAAAATTCAGAAAAATAGAGTAAAACAGAGGAGAGGAATATTGAAAATATCGAAGTTGATCCAGACGAAAGACAAAGGGAAAATTCGTCCTCAACTTTATCAACGTCGGACAGTACCTCAAATGCATCATCGTCAAGCTCATCAACGCCGAAAAAATTCAGGTTTCTAGAAGATATTTATAGAGAACTGAATGAAGCAGAGGAGGAAGCAATGGACCTTTGTTTTCTTTCTATAGAGGAGCCAACCTCATATGGGGAAGCTGCTAAGAATGAAAACTGGAGGAATGCCATGATGTCTGAAATTCTCTCCATCGAAAAGAACAGAACGTGGGAACTCACAGATTTGCCGAAGAATCATAAAGCAATCGGCATCAAATGGATTTTCAAATTAAAGAAAAATCCAGATGGAGAAATCATGAAACACAAGGCGAGACTCGTGGCAAAGGGATATGCACAGCAGTTCGGTGTAGATTACAGTGAAGTATTCGCACCAGTGGCCAGGTTAGAAACAGTGAGATTAATTCTTGCCTATGCAGCCATTAAGAATTGGGAAGTACATCATATGGATGTAAAGACAGCTTTTCTGAATGGCGACTTAGAAGAGGAGGTGTATGTTGTCCAACCAGAAGGGTTTGTTGACAAAGAAAATCCAAACATGGTGTTAAAACTACGTAAAGCTTTGTATGGATTAAAACAGGCTCCGAGGGCCTGGAATTTTAAACTTGATCAATGTTTGCAGTCACTTGGTTTTGTTAGATGTCCACAGGAATATGCTATGTATAAGAAAATTAATGGAGTTGAAGCAATGATAATCGGCACATATGTGGATGACTTAATCATAGCCGGCACAAACAAACAAGTTATAGCTAAGTTCAAGGAAGAGATGCACCAGAAATTTGAGATGAGCGATCTTGGACTTTTGAGCTATTACTTGGGTATTGAGGTACGACAAAGCAGTGAATCAATCACTTTATGTCAAGCCGGATATGCAAGAAAAATCCTAGAGAAGCTAGGAATGGGGGAGTGCAATCCTTGTTCGATTCCCATGGAACCAAGAATAAAGATGAGCAAACATGGAAATGGAGAACCTGCGGTTGACAAAAAACTTTACAGAAGTGTTATTGGAAGCTTACGCTATCTAGTTAATACCCGGCCCGACATAGCCTACTCAGTTGGTGTGATGAGTAGATACATGGAGACACCAACAACTTCACATCTCACAGCAGTAAAACAAATATTGAGGTATGTGAAAGGTACTCTAAGTTTTGGTTGCGTTTATAAGAAGCTATCGAATGTGGAGCTGGTAGGATTTAGCGACAGTGATATGGCTGGGGATATTGATGATAGGAAGAGTACAACTGGAGTGTTGTACTATTTGGGAGTAAATCCAATAACCTGGATATCACAGAAGCAAAAGGTGGTGGCTTTGTCATCATCCGAGGCTGAATATATAGCCGCAACTGCTGGAACATGTCAAGGAGTATGGTTGGACAGGATTTTGAGTAACATCAGTCAACTTCCAATAAAACCCAAGCTTAATGTTGACAACAACTCAGCTATAGCGTTGGCGAAAAATCCTGTTTACCATGATCGAAGTAAACACATTTGATACCAGATTCCATTTTATTCGCCAATGTGTACAAACTGAAGCTATTGAATTGGAATATGTGAACACAGATGAACAGTTGGCGGATATTCTGACAAAGCCGTTAGCAAGACAACGGTTTCTGGAGTTAAGAGAGAAGATTGGCTTGAAGAAAGTCAATTCAACATAGTTAAACAAGCTTAGAGGAGTGATTGTTAGTTATAAACTTGTTTTTTATTATTTGTTTTTTATTATTATTATTTTATTTCTGTTGTTTAATTCTCCATGAAAAAAGGTCGGAAATATTGTAAGTAGTGGAAGGAGTTGTGGAGTGGTTGCTGATTTGTAGCAGAAATAGGTAAATTTTTAAGTATATAAAGAAAATGGTGCCAAGTTCTAAAGACACCACAAAAACAAGAAATAATTTGTGTGTCTTCGTTTATTCTCCCCTTCTGTTGCGTTTTTTTTTGCTTACACTTACGACACATGTTGAAAAAGAATCAGAAGAAGCGGCATGGTTCTTAGATTCAAGCTGCAACGAACACATGTGCGGATATAAAGAATTCTTTTCAGAACTAGATGAAGGCTTTCGCAAGTATGTAAAGCTAGGTGACAACTCTAGCATTGGTGTGACAGGAAAAGGATGCATTCAGCTCCAAGTTAATAACATCTCCCAAGTTACACTCCTACACACAATTTTGGACAATCTCTCCCACTACTGGTATGGTCACTTAAGTTTTGAAGGCCTCAAAACTCTAAAACACAAGCAGATGGTTCATGGCTAGCAAGAACTGGTATGTTCTAATTTATTATGCCAAGATTATCTGTTGGAAAAGCAAAATAGAAGACCCTTTCCACGAGAAAGTATGTGGAGAGCATCAAAGTCACTTCAACTTCTTCGTTCAGATATATGTGGTCCAATTACACCTATGTCAAACAGCCACAAAAGGTAATATTCTAACTTTTATTGATGATTTCAGTAGAAAATTAAGGGTACTTTTCTTAATAGAAAAATCATAGGCCTTCTAATGTTCCAACTTTTCAAAACAAAGGTGGAGAAAAAAACTGGGACAAATATTTTAAGTTTGAGAACTATTAGGGGTGGAGAGTTCGCATAAGTTTATTGAGTTATGCTCAAATCATGGAATACATCGACAACTCACTGTAGCCCACACACCAATGAAAAAAGGATTGGTAGAAAGAAAAAATCGAACAATCATGAATATGGTGCAAAGTTTTCTCACTAACGCCCACACACCATTGAAAAACGGAGTGGTAGAAAGAAAAAATCGAACAATCATGAATATGGTGCAAAGTTTGCTCACTAACGGACAAGCTCCAAAAACTTTTTGGCCAGAGGCTTTGAATTGGGCAGCGCAGATTCTCAACAGAAGTCCTACGCTTGTAGTTCAAGACAGAACCTCGGAGGAGGCATGGTGTAACGACCCAAATCCACCGCTAGCAGATATTGTTCTCTTTGGGCTTTCCCTTTCGGGCTTCCCCTCAAGGCTTTAAACGCGTCTGCTAGGGGAAGGTTTCCACACCCTTATAAATGGTGGTTTGTTCTCCTCCCCAATCAATGTGGGACATCACAATACACCCCCCTTCGGGGCCCAGCGTCCTCGCTGGCACTCTTTCCTTCCTCTAATTGATGTGGGACCGCCCCCAAATCCACCCCTTTGGGGCCCAGCGTCCTTACTGGCACACCGCCTCGTGTCTACCCCCCTTCGGGGAACAACGAGAAGGCTAGCACATCGTCCGAAACCTGGAAAAGCCCAAAGAAGACAATATCTACTAGCGGTGGATCTGGGTCGTTACACATGGAGTGGCATCAAACCATCTGTTGCTCATTTTTTAGTATTCGGGTGCATATCCTATGTTCATGTTTCAGATAGCAAACGAACCAAATTGGATAACAAGAGCACAAAATGTGTTCTTTTGGGAATCAGTAAAGAGTCTAAAGCCTATCGCTTGTAAGATCCATTGTCTCAAAAGGTGCTCATCAGCCGTGATGTTTTGTTCAATGAAGAGGAGAGCTCTCCATGGGATGACAGTTATATTGAATCAGTTCAAGCATCTCTTGACTGAAGTGATACAGACACCGATAGCCACCATGATGACAAAAATGAAGCCACAAACAACTCAGTTGGTGACCTTCATGAAGAAAACTCAAAGCAACACACATTAGATGAGCACATAATTGTTGATCCTGTTGTTGATCCCTCTAATGATCCTGCTGCTGTTCTTATTTCTAAACTAGCAGAAAAACGCTCTAGAAACCCTCCAACTTGGATGCGTACTATGGGAGTGGAGAGAACCTCTCTGATGATGACGATCAAGGTAATTTTGCTCTATTTGTTTATCAAGATCCTTTAACGTATGTGGATGCAGCAAAAAGTGCCAACTGGAGATGTGCCATGGATTCTAAGATTGAAGCAATACGGAAAAATGATACTTGGGATCTCACTGATCTTCCTCATGGTGCAAAAATAATTAAGGTACTTTCTTACTCGTACGTTTTTATGTAGATGACCTCATATTTACTAGAAACGATGAGGCTTTGTTGAGTTCTTTTAAGGAATCCATGATGAAAGCATTTGATATGACTGATCTTTGACGAATGTGATATTTTCTTTGGCTTAGAAGTGTCACAACGAGCTGATGGTATTTTCATTTGTCAAAAGAAGTATGCCCAGGAGGTACTGGAAAGATTTAATATGGTCAGCTGTAATACAATCCTATTGTACCTGGATTTAGGTTTGTTACGGATTCTACTAACTTGTCTGTCAACAACACCTTGTACATGCAAATGGTAGGAAGCTTAATGTACTTAACATCTACCAAACCTGACCTCATGTTTTCTGTTAGTTTGCTTAGTAGGTACTTGGCTAAGACTATAGAAATCAATTTTCAAGACATTAAAAGGGTGTAACGTTACATAAAAGGAACACTTACATATGGTATTTTCTACGAGCAAGATGATAATACTGAGCTTACATCCTACACTGACAGTGATTATGCAGGAGATTTGGAGGATATAAAAAGTACATCAGGTTATTCATTTTTTGCTAAGTTCAAGGGCTGTTTCATGGTTCTCAATGAAGCAACCTGTAGTAACTCTCCACTACTGAAGCTGAATTCATTGGTGCTATAGCTTGTGCTTGCCAAGCCATATGGTCGACAAGGATATTGGAAAAACTCGATCATATCCCAGTTGGAGCTACAATGGTGTACTGTGATAATAGTTCCACTATTAAGCTGACCAGAAGTCTAGTCTTGTCGGTCGAAGCAAACACGTTGATGTTCGTTTCCACTTCCTCTGTGATTTATGAAAAGATGGAACTATGATGTTACAACATTGTCATACTAAAGAGCAACTAGTTGATATCATGACAAAACCTTTGACTCGAGTTGTCTTTGAGAAGCTACGCATGTTGCTTGGTGCCTGTCAAGATTCTTAAATTTAATCTAAAGATCGCGTCGTCAGTTTAAAGGAGGGAATGTTAGTTTTAGTTGCTATTTTTATGTTTTAGTAATTTTGAATATCAAGTCATTGCTATGGTCTTCTGCCCCATTCTTTGTTTTGGCATGATATTCTGCTTTTGGTTAGAATTTTATTTTTCTCTTCTTTTAACCAAGCATGACACTAGCTATAAATATAGTTATTTTTTGCATAATAAAGCACTAAATTTCCCTCCTTCCGCAAACTTAGCTTTTAATATTGCATCAAATTTATGAGTTGAGCTACGTTGATGGAACTTTTAGTTTTACCGCCTCAATTTAAACCAACAACCTCCTCAACATCAATACCAAATATTTGCGTGGAAAGTAGCTGATCAATGACTTCTCTGTCTCCTGCTCTCCTTTCTCATTGAGGAAACCATTGTTGTTGTTCTTGGTCTCTCCACTGTTCATGACGTATGGTTTGCCTTGGAGACTACGTTGAACCATCATTCAAAAGCCTGTGAACTGAGACTCAAGGATGACTTGTAGCTGATAAAACGCGGTACCAAACCTATTGCTGAGTATGCCCGTATCTTCAAAGCAATAAGTGACTAGCTTCATGCCATTGGCCAACCCATCGAGGACATTAATAAAGTGCACTAGTTTCTTCGTGAACTTGACACCGATTTTTCAACCTTTTCTATTAATTACATGACTTTCACCCTTCTACCTTATTTTTCAGATTTAGTCTTTAAAGCTGAAAGTTTTGAGTTGTTCCAGCGCTCCCAGTCTTCTGACTCCACTTCTATGACATTCACAGCCACTAATCGTGGCCGCACCCATGGAAGTCACCCTATTTCCCGTAGCAAGCAACGAGGTCATTTTCATTCTCATGACAACAACTCTTATAACTGAGGATGTACCACTTACATTAGGGTCATCGACCACCTTATTGCCAAATATGTTGTATGGAGGGTTATTATGTTGATCACTGTAACAAACGGTACGCTTGGATTGACTAAGCTCATGCTCACCTTACCGAAGCTTTCAACACGTCCTGTTCTATTGCTGGACTCGTCACTGCTAACTTGAGTTCAGACATTGGGGCTTTCGTCCATCTGACCACTGAACCACCCATTTTGGATCAGTTTAAAAATTACATGAATAAATGTTCTGTGATTGTAGGAAGATGTGACTCTCTACCAATTACCCTCACCCCAGTATACTGACTCTCTACCAATTACCCTCACCAGTATACTCTCTCTTGTTCCAAATATTCACTTATTAGATGTCTTGGATGTCCCTTATCTCATTTGAAATCTTCTTCCAATTATTAAATTAAGACATGATTTTTCTCTCTCCCTTACATTTACTAATAATCTTTTTACTATCCATAATTGTTAAAGGTGATGACTACCCATTAAAAGGATGGAGGGCTATATGTGTTGGAGCCCAATAACTGTGCCTTTATTTTTGTTTTAAAAAAACAAATCTCTACGTACTTCAAATGATTTACGGCATGCTTGCCTTTGTTATGTGAATTATTCTATTATTTCTTTTTTAAATAAAAGAAAACATCTTTCTCTTACGTCTTTACCTTCTCCATCACTATGTAGTACCTGCCAACTTGCGAAAAGTTATTGATTGTCTTATTCCCGCAATGAACATAGTTTGTATCATATGTTAAATCTTATTCATGTGATCTTTGGGATCCTTCCTCGTCAAATTCAATACGAGTTTTCTTTACTGTGTTATTTTTTATTGATGATTATTCCCATCCACTTGAACTTACCCTTTAAAATTTTGAATATGATTTCTTTGATGTTTTTTTTTCAATTTAAAAAATTGCTAGAAAAATAATATACGAGTGCAAATAAAGATTTTTAAAGCGATGGGGATGCCGAATTTAGTAGCACTTGCTTTCAAGCTCACCTATGTACTTTTGGCACTCATCATCAAGATTAAGATTTTATAAATATATAATGGGCTCATACAATTTTTGGGTTGGATCTTATTGGGCCATATTTTAATATGACATTTACAAGGGATTATGCGACACTCACTCTCAACACCGAGTGAGTCTGCCAACTTGAAATCGTGTCGCTTATGACCTGTTGAGCTACGTTGATGGAACTTTAGTTTTACCACCTCAATTTAAACCAGCAACATCCTCAACACTCAACACCAAATATTTCGAGTGGAAAGCAGCCGATCAATGACTTCTCTGTCTCCTGATCTCATTTCTCATTGAGGAAGTCATTGCTGTCATCGTTGGTCTCTCCAATGTCTGTGACGTTTAGCTTGTCTTGGAGACTACGTTCAACCATCATTTGAAAGCCCGAGAACTGAGACTCAAGGATGACTTGTTGCTGAGTATGCTCATACCTTCAAAGCAATCTTTGACCAGCTTCATGCCATTGGCTTATTAAATAAAAACTATGGTCCTTAAATTTAGTTTTAGCCCACTCTTTCTATTTTTGTAATTAGGTTTGTTATTTAAAGAATTCAACTGAATGAGAAATAAACATCAGGTCTTCGAAGGAACTTTCTTCGACTGTTTTTTTTTCGTCGACGTATTGTCAGAAGTCAACATGGCTAACCCGTCAAGGACATTAATAAAGTGCGCGAGTTTCTTCGTGGACTCGACACTAATTTTTCAACATTTTCTATTACATAGATGGCTTTCACCCTTCTCCCTATTTTTTCAGATTTAGTCTCTAAAGCTGAAAGTTTTGAGTTGTTACAACGCTCCCATAAGTCTTCTGACTTTTCATCTGCGACATTCATAGCCACTAATCGTAGCTGCACCCATGAAAGTCACCCTATTTCCCGTAGCAACTAATGAGATCATTTCATTCTCATGACAACTCTTCCAATCGAGGATGTACCCACTCGGGTCAAGGTCGTCGACCACCTTGCTGTTAAATATGTTGCATGAAGGATCACTATGATGATCACTGCAACCAACGGTATGCATGGACTGAATATACTCATGTTCACCTTGCCGAAGCTTTCAACACGTCCTATTCCATTGCTGGACCCATGACTGTTAACTTGTTTTTAGACATTGGGGCTTCGGTCCATCTGACCACTGATCCATTCATTTTGGATCAGTTTAAAAATTACACGAATAAATGTTCTGTGATTGTAGGAAAAAGGTGCCTCTCTACTAATTACCATCACCAGTACACTTTCTCTTGTTCCAACTATTCACTTATTAGATGTCTTGGTTGTCTCTCGTCTCATTAAAAATTTTATTTTAATTATCAAATTAACCTATGATTTTCTTCTCTCCGTTACATTTACTAATAATCTTTTTACTATCCAGAATAATCAAACAAGAAGAGTGATGACGAGTAGTAAAAGGGATGAGGGCTATATGTGTTGGAGCGTAACAACTCTGCCTTTATTTCTATTTTAGAAAACAATTCTCTACGTCTTTCACATGATTTATGGCATGCTTGGTTGGGTCATGTGAATTATTCTATTATATATAGAAAAAATAAAAATAAAAATAACAGAGGATATCTTTCTCTTACGTCTTTACCTTCTCCATCTCTATGTAGTACATGACAACTTGCAAAAAGTCATTGATTGGCTTATTCCCGCAATGAACATAGTTTTTATCATATGTTAAATCTTTTGTTCATGTAATCTTTGGGATCCTTCCTCGTCAAATTCAATTCGAGTTTTCTTTACTGTGTTATTTTTTATTGATGATTATTCCCGTTCACTTGAATTTACCCTTTAAATTTTTTAATATGATTTCTTTGATGTTTTTATTCAATTTCAAAAATTTGTAGAAAACCAATATTCTGGTAGTATAAAGACTTTTCAAAGCGATGGGGGTGCCGAATTTACTAGCACTTGCTTTGAAGCTCACTTATGTACTTTTGGCACTCATCATCAAGATTTATGATTTTTTTTTCTCACAAGATCATATTCATAGGTCCACATTTCGTCAAATCCTCAAAATGGTAAACATATTGAATTCTTACAAAAGTCATTTTTATCCATGCAAATCAAGAGGACACACAACAAGCATAGATAGTTTGGGCAAGATTATTTAGTATGTCTTAGATACAAAGACGCCTCAAAATTAATTTTAAGCGCAATTAAAAAAACAATAACAAGCATAGATGGTTTGCGCACGATCAATAGGTATGCACGTATGTGAGACTTCTTGGTGCTTTTCCCAACATTTTTTTCCACAATCATCGAGTATGCACCCCTGATCATACAATCTTTCTTCACATCTTTCTGCCGTCGAGACTCCTTCACATACCAAAGTCATTGCTACTACAAAATTAAAATTAAAAATAATTAAACACTACGCATGTAAAAACATGTCAAGTAAGAAAACTACAACATCCATAAACTATTAACATCAAAATTGTAAGGCTAAATCATTTTAACGATTACGATAATCCCATGTATGAACATCAAAGCCTTGCGATATATCAGATATGGATGACGATAATGTTTGTAATACTCATAATAAGATATAATCTATATGAAGAAGAGAACCGGCAAAGATAAGAACAACAACGATAGCGATGCGCGAAGGAGAAATCTTTGTCATGTTTTTAGAGAGAATGCAAAGTGTAGTTTTGTTGAGTGAATTGCAAAGAATTGAGGTAGAGGAGGTTTAAATATACATTTCTTTGACAAATACATCATAATTAGTTTTCTAATTTAATAAATATTACAACCAAATTACGAGCTCATCTACTTTATTGGGTCGTTTTGCTATTTTGGTACAAATTTTACAATCAATTCGGTTTATTTTCTTTGTTACAAATCACTTTTTATTCCCTTAATTTTTGTGAAAGTAGTAATTTCTGTCCTTTTACTTTCAATTTTATATCAATTTAGTTCATCTAACTTCATCCCTTAGTTTTTGTTCCCAAAATTATTGTTAAGACTTGGAGATATTTTTTGTATAGGTAGATCCATTAATTAATTAGGGACACATTATAAATCATTATTATTGCCAAAACAAGTTTAATTAAAAATTCAATATTCATTAAAGTTCACACGTTTAAATAGAATACAAGTTATTGTTAGGGTCGATACCAGTTGTTAGGATCGCTCAACAACGCACACATTCAATCAGGATGAACACAAAGAACAGGAACGAGAAAATACAAGGAGAAATATTGGTTAAAGGTTTTAGCAATGACTTCAAGTATGTACAACCAGATATAATATAGAAAACGAAGAAAGTAGATTTTGAGAGCACAACCCGTTATATATATGGTTTCAATTTACTAAATATGGCTTCCAAACATTTAAACTACGGGATATAATCTAACAAATATATTTCTATCAAATCTTTATCTATTATATATATATAAAGTACATATGTTTTGTTGTTTTAGGTAGAATTTGTTCCGAGTATATTTGCAGGAACTTCAATTTGATCCCTTTTTTTTATGAAAATGTTTAATTAGGTAAAAATGTCCCCTAATGTAGACTCATACATGTGGGCATTATACTTGCTAAATATTATGTAATAACAGCTCAAACCCACTATTAATAGATATTGTGTGCTTTGGCCCGTTACATATCCACGTCAACCTCAGTTTTAAAACACGTCTACTAAGGAGAGGTTTCCACACCCTTATAAGGGATGCTTTGTTCCCCTCTCCAATCGATGTCGGATCTCACAATCCACCTCTCTTGGAGACTAGCATCGTTGCTAGCACATTGTTCGGTATCTGTCTCTAATACTATTTGTAACGGTCCAAGCTCACCACTAGTAGATATTGTCCGCTTGGCCTATTACGTATCCATGTCAACCACACGATTATAAAACACATCTACTGAGAAGAGGTTTCCACACCCTTATAAGGGATGCTTCGTTACCCTCTCCAACCGATGTAGGGGATCTCATAATCCACTCCCTTGAAAGCTAGAGTCCTCGTTGACACACTGTTCAGTGTCTGGCTCTAATACCATTTGTAACCGTCCAAGCCCAACGCTAGCAAATATTGTTCACTTTTGGCTCGTTATAATCAACGTCAACTCATAGTTTTAGAACGTGTCTACTAGGGAGAAGTTTTTCATGAACCAATTTTAACAATCATGTATCAAAAGAGTAAATTTGAAACTAAAACAATATATTCTTAGGGACTAAATGATTAATTCTTTTTTGTTTCATTGCGCTGAGTTGGTTTGGGAGATTCCAAAGGAAATAATGAAAGCAACTCTGGTTGAGTATAGCCAAGCTTTGACCTTAGAGATGGATGCAAATAGAATCCCCTTTCTTTGATTGCCTTCTCTTCTTCCACCTTATTCGACTCCTTCTCGTCCTCCCCCATCAACAGCTTTGACAAGATCTTCGAAGGCGTCCTGACCGGGCTCGTAACGTAGCTAGGATGCTCGTCCGACTTGAAATGGGAAGGACATGGTTTCACAATTTGCAACTTTTGGTCTAGTCAAGTGTCTCCTTTCATGGAGTTTGGAGGTCGTAGTTGACCTCTTTGATCCAACTGCTTTCGATGGTGGCGTGTGGGTTTCTGATGGCCCGGTTAGACGTTGTACAACCTCTCGAAACGTTGTCGTGTCGGTCTGTATGAACGTTGTCAAAGGTGTACACACGACACGACTTTGGCTGCCTCCCTTCTCCATCACAATGCTACCTTATTAAGGAAGAACTTTGAGAATTGAAAAAGAGAAGAAAAAAAAAGGGAAAGAATTGTTCCCATCAAAATTAAAAAGTAAAATATTGTTTCATTCACAAGAAAATGCTATTTTTACTTTTACTTTTATTTTTTTTACCAAAAAGAGACTTGGTCAACTCCGTTGACCAAAATTCACTTCCTCGTTGTCTTTTGATATCCCAAAATCCATGTCTTTTGAAAGAATCGAAGAAAGCAACATTGTATGGCTATAAGCAAAGAAACATCACGGCTTAAATATCATATAGCTTGAGGGAGGAAGAATTGACAATTAGTCACATCCCTTTATGGGGCATTTTAGCTCTTCTAGCTGTAGTCATGGTTTTGGTGAATGGTATACACACTCATGTTACACCACATGAAATAGTAAAGACTTGTCTAAGATGAAAGCAGTAAAAGGTATAGGGCATGCGGTCATGGACAATCCATCCTAGATAAGCATGATTAGGACATCTGATATGTGACCATAGACAACACGCCTTGACAAGTATAACTGTGACACAATTCACAAGTCCAAGCCCATCGCTAGCTAGCAAATATTGTCCTCTTTGGGCTTTCCTTTTCGGGCTTCCCCTCAATGTGGGATTCTCACAATTCACCCTCTTCAACGTGAGACCCCCACCAAATTCTTGTCCTCTTTGGGCTTTCCCTTTCGGGCTTCCCCTCATGGGATTCTCACAATCCACCCCCTTCAATGTGCGACCCCCACCAAATCCACCCCCCTTCGGGGCCAACATCCTTGTTGGCACACTGCCCAGTGTCTAGCTTTGATACCATTTGTAACGGCCCAAACCCAAGCGCACCGTTAGCAAATATTGTCCTCTTTGGGCTTTCCCTTTCGGGCTTCCCCTCAAGGCTTTTAAAACGTTTTTGCTAGGAAAAGGTTTTCACACACTTAGTATTTTGTTCTCCTCCCCAACCAATATGGGATTGTGTCCCCACCTAACGTGGGATTCTCACATCTTCACTCTTACAAGCATGCTAGAAGAGCTTGTGTTGGTTTATGGGGTCCAAGTCATGAGGTGTAGCATCCAAATTTTACATGGTTGACTCTTACATATGTCGATATTATCGACGAATTGCAAATTTTACATGGTTGACTTGTTTGTTGGGTTACAACAAGTGTCACACAATCGTTGTCCCGTTGTCCCACTGCTCTAGGAGTGCAATTGTGTCAATAATTTTTACATTTACATAACTAATCAATTTAAAATATAATGATGCAATTTTTTGAATCAATTTTACTAGCAGCCAAAAAAATATAATGAAAATTAGTTGTTTAATTATACTTGATCTAATTGTTTTATATAAATTAATATAAGTAATGGGCATTGGGTGAAAATGTAAAATCTTGAAGTTAATGGACCCAAAAAGAATTAACTAAAAAATTCAAAGAATAAAATCAAAATTAAAAAATAAATATGTAATTATTTCGAGACCAAAAAAAAAAAAAAAAAAAGAAGGCTAATATAAGAGATATTTGTAGTTGCATAAGCATAATACATAGCTGGATTTATGATTTTTTATATTTTCTGCGTGACGTGGCAATCGTAAGAGAAAAATAAAATAAAAAACAAATCTTTGCTTTTTATATATAACACCAAAGCTTCTTCTTGTAAACTCTCTCACGAATCTCTCTCTCTCTGCGCCGATCTCTTCGATTTGCACAGAGGGAAGAAGAAAATGGCGACGCCGGCAGTAGAGGGAGGTCCAGGCGGCGGAGGAGGAGGAGTAGCGGCAGCACCAAGAGCAGGGCAACAGCAACAAGGAGGCTTCGCACAGTCTCTTACTGGAGTCATTAGGATCGCCGTCTTCTGGTACTTCGCTTCTAAATTCTTCGCCCCCAAGAAGCCCTCTGATCCTGCTATCCTCATGTCCAATCTCTTTCAGAAGGGTGAACCGCTGGTAATTTTGTAATTAGATTGTTAGATGTGTTTTTGAATAATTGATGATTCCGTTGTACTTGCTGTTTTTCGTGTTTTGTATTGCGAGTAATTGTTTCAATAATTTTTTAATCGATTTACGTGACAATATTGTATTCTTTGTATGGATTTTCTTGGAAATTCTAACTGAGCCGGCTGGATGCCGAGAAGGGTATAGACTATCTTTTTCACTCTCGAAGTTATAGGCGGCCAGTTAGGTTTCCGATGTTTATCGTTGGAGATTTAGGTGATTGGAATTTTCAACTCTGTTATTGTTGACTACAGGAGAGATCCTAAAGCTTCTATGTTATGCGTTTAGCATGTGATGTAAATACTCAACTTAATGCAAATCTTGGCATTGAATTTATGTCAAGAGCACATACCGGGTTCTTCCGCTGTTGAGTTCTCTCCTATGCTATCTTTTTTTTTTTTTTTACTTATTTTCGGGCATGCGTGAAGGCCTGAAATCAGATATGTGTTGTTTCACTCGTTGCACACAATTCATGTGGACACGAACATTATGTAAAAATTGAAAAAGATTTCAATTTCTTTGTTCTGATTGGCACAACCACCTGACGGTATTAGGAAATCCCTAGATTTTTAGTAAATTTAGGTTGATCGCCACCATCTAGTTTGAACTCACTCCCTTTCTTTTTTTTTTTTTTTTTTTCTTCTCTAGTCTGAATAACCTCCATGGTGGTTCAAGGCATTTGTTGAATCTTGTTCTAGGTGTACTGAGAGTTGCCTATTTTTGATGTTCAAGCAGTTATTGCCATATGTTATAAAACTTTTCTGTTCTTAACTTCTTATGATAAATATTATGTAGGTTTTTGTTCGTTACTTTTTTCTATCTGTAGCAGAATTTTTTCTGTCTATTTTTTTTTTTTAGTTATAGGTCCTGTAAACTGTTACCAGTTGCATTAATTTCCTTCAGGATATGTGGGTGTATCTTTCTGAGCATGAAAGGTTTACCGACTTCGGAAATGAAGGTGCGCTTGTTTGGCATGAGAATGGTATACCTTATGCTATATGGGGGCCAGAAAGTGTCAGATCTCTTTCATTGAAGTACTATCCATCTGAGGTACTGTTAAACCATTACTGACGCATCTGCATATTGCCTTTTTAGTCCCTGGTTAGTTCTTGATGTTAGAGGGTTTTGATGCAATAGCTCTTCTTATAGGATTTGAAACAAAATGGATCGCTGTATGCACATGTCTTCTTTGCACGGTCAGGATACACTCCAGACCCCAATGATCCAGAGTTTCAGCCTCTTGCTGCATTTGGAAGGACACATCGTAAGATCTTATATTTTTCCGTGTTATCTTGAGCTTTAGATTTTTTGTTTCCTCTGTAATCAAGCAACAGATAATATATCGGTACTTGAGGATGTGTACTTCAATTCATTTCAGCTATCGTGATATATTTGCCCAAGTCAAAAGCAGATAAGAAGAAGAGTTTGTTAGGCAATTCTGAAGGTTCTGATGCTGGTGAAATTCTGAAAGAGGTGATTCCTTTGCCGTTGAATAGTTCGGTTTGTAAATTTTGTTCACTGATATAAGAGTCATGCATATGTGTTTGGCATAAGAGATATTAATTAGGCAATGCATACTTGAATCATGCTTTATGTGCCCTGTTTTTTTTTTTTTTTTTTTTTTTTTTTTTTTTTGTTTGTCTAGATGAGTTTTTTGTAACTACTGTNGTCTTCTTTTGGGGAGAATCACATTTATTACTATTTTTGTTATCATCAAGTACAATTATTTCTCCTGAAAGATAGTCGCATGTATAAACCTGAAGAAAATTATTTAGAATCTGCAGAAAGATTGTTGATGTTGGACTTTCAGTTTCTGATGCTTGTACTTCACGAGATCGGGAGAGAAGCATGTTGATTGGATAGACTCTACTCATATAGTGCAAGTGTATAACTAAATATATTTCACCGCATATTGATACTTTTAGCATTTAATATGCTATGAATAACCAATATGATAAAAATGTTATGCTATGCTATGCATTAGTTATATAAGTAGAAATTTGCAGAAGTACCTCAATAGTTGTCAAAGATATATCACCAACGCTCCTTATGGGCACCAGGATATTTAAGTTTTGTGTTTATTAGAATGACATGAAATAGATTGCTCAATGGAAATGAAGTAATTGTGTATGGGATCATAGTTTCGGAGTGTACTTTCCATTATCTATCCACTGATTCAAATTGCACTAGCATTTCTATCCTGTCCTATTATTGTGTTCCCTTGTTTTCTTAATGGCTTTCATTTGATGGTACATCAACACTTGATCGATATTCAAGAATTCTCAGTCTTCTGTAGTGCTTGCAATCTTGAGCCGTCTTGTTCTAAACAAATGTCACTTTTTGTTGCTCAAGGTTGTTGATGATAACCAAGTTGATCTGAAAGATGATGGTCCTGTGGAGTGGGTTTCCTATTGGAAACCAAATGTGACTATTAATCTAGTTGACGATTTTACCGGGTATGTTTACTACATTTTAATCTTTAATCTCTGCAAGTTTTTAGAGCAATAAAATTATGAAAAATTATTAGTTAGTACAGTGATTAGAAGGTTCTTGCACTTAAAATTGATGTTTCATATATATATATATTTGCTTTTATTAATTTCTTAAAAAAAATATTTATGATAAATATTTTTTGTACTCTTTATAAATCAAATACGTTGAATCTAGTATGACGGTTGTCTTGGCATACCAATTTATTTCTGTAACTTCTATCATGTGGCTTAATTGATCTATTTATGTATAGACAGTAACACGGACAACCTCATGTTTTCTTGTTATCTCCTATGCATTAGTCTCGTTTGGGATTCACTAATACCTAAGAAGTTCATTCTTTCTTTTTTCTTTTTTTTGCAGATATCCTCACAATGGTGTTCCACCAAATATTGCTCCTTGTATCCTTATATATTCCTCTGTCCATCTTCATAAATTTGGTTTTTTTTTTTTTTCTTATTGTGCTTCAAGGCTGTATAAGTAACAAAGGAAATACAAAAGTGATTGATTGAGAATCTAATATAGTTAAGAGTATTTCAGAAGTTCTCATTAAGTTTTATGCATGACACTTTGATTCTTTTTTTTTTTTTTTTTTTTTTTTTTTTTTTTTGGAA